>NC_064616.1:713976660-714279691 GCF_023898315.1 Schistocerca nitens
CGGTCACAACGGCCGGCGAAAGTGTTGTGGTCCTATACGTGGCATGTTACTGCGGTGCTGAACACAAACTGAATGAAGCTGTTATTGATACTGGACTGGTCTTGGTGTGCCGTTGCAGCAACTACATGTTTACATGACTGGGAAAAGGCCACAAATCATTCCAGTAGTAAACACCGTCCAGTATATGGGCTGTAACTGAATAATACATGAATGGCCTAGGTCAATGAGACCTCTAATATTGTAGACTACATTTTACGATAGTATTCCAAACTTTTGTTGAGCGTTTCGTAACAGGATTTTTAGGTCAACTCACAATTTTCTTTATTAATAAGTCAGGTACGCAGGGTGTCTTATTAATTGGAGACAAATTGCTGGCAGCCATCCCTGACAGGATGAGGAGAAGAAGGCTCACATGGATATTTGACCTGTAATGCGTTCCGAGGAAGGTAAAGCATCATGAATGTGGAAATAAAAGATCTTTGAGAGTGTATGTTTCATTGGTTGAAAGCACACATAAGAATACACCAGACAAGTGGGAGTGTTCTGTCCGTACTAGTATTTTAGTGGTGTGGAGGTAGCGAACCATCAGCAACGGTTCAGTTTCAACGTGTGGGCGGGGATCGTTGGCGACTGCTTCGTGTGACCAGTCTTCCTTCCACAACGCCTCACAGACGAGGCATATCAGCACTTGCTCTGGTGACCCAGCCTCCTGTGGTGCGAGACGTGCTTTTGGTGGTGCGAGGAATAATGTGGGTACTACATGATAGTGCTCCAGTTCATTTCCACATTTCCGTGTGGAGGTACCTCTGCAACATCTACCCCGACGACACACTGATGCTGAATTGGTGCTGATGGTTTATTGCCATCATACCACTAAAACACTAGCACAGACAGAACATTCCTAATTGCTTGATGTGTTCACATGTGTGCTTTCAATCATTGGAATACACTGTCAAAAAACTTATTTCCATCTTCAAGTGGGTGTACCTCCCTTGGAACGCATTTCCGGTCGTATGTCCATATGCCCATTTTTGCTCCTTATCTAGTCAAGGATCGTTTCCTGCAGTTAGTCCTCATTTAGCAAAATCACCCTGTATAAACTGATCACTTATTCTCTCTTTTACTATAGGTTGCCCCAACATTATTGTCATTACTATACAGATGGTAGAAAACAATAAAATAAATATTTTGGATTCAGGGAACTATGATCGGAAATAAACATTTCAGGTATCACAGCCTCCTGAATAAGCAATGTGTGTGAGGCATGTGTTTGAAAACTGCTTATGGTTCATAAAAAAAACACCTGCCAGCCTCGTCGACGTTAGTGGTGCTATTTTCAAAAACAACACACAATCGTCGTCTTTTATGAGTCGATTGTGGAGTTTACCACTGCTTACACTTCATGACTGTCTGCCGGAGACTGACTGGGGCATAACTCGTTACAGGAACTTGCAGACGTGCATTTAGTGTATGCTGCAACAGAATTTTAATACCTATAAAGCCGAAAAAAATGTACAGTGAACGCTTCGCAACAAGCATCATCCATGTCGCTATGGATAGAAGATCACGAGACGCTCAGAGCTGACCAGTATTACCACTGAGGAATTGTTCACAAAGTAGAATTCGAGGAGATGTTGTTTGATCGTGAGGGAGAAGGTACGTCAATAAAAACCCGTTAACCAGGCTGTCAAATACACACTTCGAAGAATACAATGAAGCGACCTCTGGTGGCACAGTAGTTATGCCCTATCATATACAACACGTTCAAGCAATGGACTCAAATGGTTCTGAACCCACAGTTCAGATCTATCATTGATTATCTAGCACACTGCCGTAGTAGTCATGTGGAGTGATGAAAATCCATATGTTATATTAGGCTCATATCATCATTAACGTTTCTCTGTCAACTTGGTCAAGAGCAACTAACAGGACCTTATTTGCTGCAAACGACTTCGAATGGTACACGTTACCTGGTGTTCGTTTAAGGCGGGCTGCCGTAGTTTTTGGAGATTGAATCTCACTCTTTCTGATGTCCTGCTTGTAATGTCCGGAGAAACTGAGTAACGCCTTTAATACCTGGCAGTATAGCTGATATATTAATTTTCGACTTCTGCCTTTGCTCTAATGATTCGTATTAAACCTAGGACCCTTCTCATCCCCCAACCGCCCCCCCCCCCCCTCTTCCCGACCCATCCTTCATTTTTCTATCCGTACCATTTTTGGTTGGGACCATTGCGCTGCCCGACACTTTTGTAACACTTGGAAAAAAATAAAAATCGCTGTCGGTAAATGGACCAATAATTTAAATGTCTTGAAGAGCGATGTGAATCATTAGTTAAAACAGTGGACTTATATTCAGGAGGAGCGGGCTCGAGAACCCAATCTCTCGTCTCAGATGTGAGTTTCCCGCGTTATCATTAACTCACTTGAATCGTGTGTCGGTGACGTTTCTTCAGGGTGTACAAGGCTGATTACCTTCCAAATCCTTGTCAAATAAGAACTGTACCGTCTTTAATGACCTGGATGTCGACGGGACGTTGAACTCAAACTTTCATTTTTTCTAGTCTGCTCGTTTTTCTCTGTCTGTTGCGCCATATTTTTTACCTTAGTTTATTTTAATGTATGAAAATTAAAATAAAATGGACTACGTTCGAATAGGACTTGCGCTCTGAGGGTGCCGTACAAAATTGTGTATGCAGACAGTTCATCCATCCGAGGAATCGAAAATCTTCACGATTTTTGCCTGTTATCGACATTGATACTGGCAAGATATCAGTCAGGGGAATCCCACAACTTTCGAGAATGTTTCAGTTTAAGTTGAAGTAGGATAACAAATGACAAAAGTAATATTTTTTCCTGTGATATAATTATGAATTAGCAATTCTATGATTTTTTCCCTTTGCTTGTACTGTGAACCTTTCTTCTTTCAAAATGTCATGATTCTAAGCCACCGGGAAGCACCCTTTAGGTTTCGATGAGTCAGTTCGCGAAATCAAATTATGTGACATAAATGGCCGTACCTTTTGATTGCACTGATTTCGAAGCTTACATTTATTACACCACTAAGCAAATATAGCCCTTAGTGCGTGACCTAAATTTGAACTTGATATGTCTACCCGTTCATGAGAAAAAGTGGTCTTAACAGACGGACAAACATACAGTCGGACGAAAATGACAAACAGGAATATTTTTTTCGTGTGATATAGTTACAAATTATCACTTTCCGGATTTTTTCCTTTACTTGCACTGAGAAATCTTACTTATTCCAAAATTTCATGATTCTAGGTCAACGAGAAGCACCATATGTGCTTTGATGACTGAGTTAGCGAGTGTCAAAATATGTGACATAAATGGCCGTACCTTTTGGTTGTGTTGACTTAGAAACTTGAATTTTTTACACGGCCATGGGAATGTAAACCTTATTACGTGACATAAAGTTCATCTTAATATGTTTACTCTTTCTTGAGAAAAAGCGTTTTTAATAGTCGGTCAGACACAGACGGACAACAAAGTGATCCTATAAGGGTTCCGTTTTTACAGTTTGAGGTATGGCACCCTAAAATGACATCGCTTGCTTCGCAACTAAGGTGTATGTGGCACAATGGTCTGATGCAACGCTTTCGATTGACGCCACTTCAGCAACTTCCGTGCCCCTAATCTACCCCAGTTACCCAACCGAGAAAATGGGACACACACCGTTTAACGTGGAATTCAAACCACGTGTCGTTCCCCCACACCGTTGCGAGGTGAATACTACGTTAAAGGAAGATACAAAATTTCCATGGTCCGACCGGGACTCGATACTACGACCTCTCATTTTCCACGCATGCGTTTCACCGTTTTTTTCCAATTCAGGCTCTCTGTAGGTTCGAACACAGCACCTCTGCCGCCGGAAAACAGCATTTAACCGACTTTTTTCTTCTTTCTTTCAATCTGTATCGTCGCCGATTCTTCGTTAGTTGTTCTGTGCGGATGTCGCACAGAGTCTTTCACATTCAATTGATGAAAACTTCACTCAATTTTTTTATTAAGAGAGTGCCCAGAAGTCCGCTGACCGAACACGCTGAGCTACCCTGCCGGCAATATGAGACACCCAGTTCGGAAGCAGCTATGGTTGTCATATAATACTGAACGTTTTAATTTTGGTCTGTGTGAATATTCCGAGTGACAAGAAAAATAATCCAATCGTATGCAGAACTTTTCCAGGCGTCTTGTCACATGATTGCAGTTTATGACAGCATAACGCACAAGTCCAGTAACATGCTTCAAGTATGAATAGAAACTCGGAAGTCGACCAGTGTGTAAGCCCCGAACACAAGCACTGGAACAAATGAGAAAACGCGATCTTTATGGCAATCTTTGTGAAACGGTGGTCGACTCAAGTCCAAAAAAACGTGTACGTCAATTTGCTTTAACTATCTCACGCTACACTACAAATGTAGCTCCATACGCTTATGCATGTGTCTAACACTGTGTATTTGATTATTAGAATAAGATTAACTGAACAGCTTACCTTCGCTCTAACTTTATGTTTCTGAACGTAGCTGCATCTGTGTGATTTAAAATATCTTGCGCAAACTGTATACTAACTTAAATTAGGAACTTTGTTTATGTGTGTTAACGTATGTCAGACATAAAAAACGTACGTATATTACGTTTCATACATATGTTTAAGAAGTTTTCATAGTTTAGGGCGTAGCGCCATATACCGATCCTGCCTTGGAGGCGGTTAAGTGGGAGATGTGTCTCAGAGCTGCGTAGTGACAGATGATGACGCGAGACTGGACGCGCACGTAGATAGACAATATTGGATAGGGGAACTGTGATTTAGTTTCGATTGTGCCCACTAGGGTGCACTAAAGTAATAGAATGTTTTTCATAAACTGTTCTAGTATTTTCATAAAGTGTTATTATTTCTTTTGTGTATGTAGAATGTAATAAATGTGTTTTAGCAGTATGAATGATGCGTGAGTGTGGTTTAAGGTTAATATGAAGATAATTGTTTAACGAGTTATGTAGTAGGATTTAGTGTGGGAAAATTTGGAAGAAGTATGGATATGGACAAAGGGGATTTTTGTAGAATAGATTTGTAAAGTAAGTTTATGGTAAAGGGAAAGTTAATTCAGGTATAAATAACAATAGTAAATAACTTTATGCATAAGCAAAACTTCAGCATATTAGATAGTTGCGTCGGTAAAAAGTGCAGTCGTTAGGTTTACTATTTTGCGATTGGTCATTGATGAAAAGTGCGAATTGATGCGGGAGAATGTTGTTTGCTATTGGCTGTTGAGTAAACTGACCAATGGTAAAGCAATATTCTTCGCGCGCCTTTCTCTGCTGGTAAAGAAGACAGAGTATTCTAGAGAAGAGTCGAAGCCTAGCCATGAAACAGTTCGGACGTGTGTAGTAGTAGTTCCGATGGAAACGATAAGTTGCCGGATCTAGCAGTGTTTCATACATCAAAAGTGTGGTAAAGTGACGGCATAATTATTCCGATGGGTGTGTAGAAATTTCGGAATTTTTAAGTGAATTTTGTGACGAGACAAGACATATATTCCGCGTGGCGTATTGAGCAGGTCGGTGGCTAAAAACTGTGACTGCATTTGGTACCGACAGACTTAATATTTGGCGAGCATTATCAATCAAAAACAATCAGTATTTTTGTAGCTATTACGTTTTCGGGAAATGCAACGCCATAAACTTGCTAACGTGAGTGAAAGGGATTGTGAGTGTGTTACGACTAGCACGGGCTTGGCAGTGATACTTGTTCACCTAAGTTTCAGAATATATGATTTGAGCACAAAATTTCCAACCTTTCATTTATGTGAAAACTTTCTCTCGAAACGTAGATTAGTGACTTAAATTGCAGCCTGGTTCACGTCAAAGTACAGTAGATTTCATTCGGCTTTCCTACTGATGATCTGCTGAGACAATGTTCACAGGTAGGTGCAGGTACGTCGTAAAGGGACGAAAAGAACCGCGCCGCCGCAAGTTCTCAAATGCTGTTTACCTTTTTTATAAGAGTAAATATTACTCTTCTTTTACAACCAAATTTTTATTATTTTTTTAACCAAACATGTGTCATCTAATTATTTTAGGCTCCTTAAATGACCTACAAGGAAATAAAAGAGATAATTACTTTCGTAACTATATATATTTTGAATTGAAATGTGCAGCGTTTCATAGCAGCACTTTCAGGTCACATTAATCTCTTCGTCTCTTTTTTTCTTTATTGTTATTGCATCCCCTCGCCCCATATGGGCGGAGGGGTGGTGGCTGTCAGCGATACAATATGCCGCTCTTCATCCAAGAGCATTTCAAAAATATAACAAGAACTAGAAAAAATTGTTTTTCTGATTTAAATTAAAAATCAAACACTGACAATTACTTTGTTACTTTGTTTCATCCTTTGAATAAGACTCTCTTGTAACGTGTTTCATAGGATTTTAATTTTTGTTCTTCTTTTTTAAGGCCGGCCGAAGTGGCCGTGCGGTTAAAGGCGCTGCAGTCTGGAACCGCAAGACCGCTACGGTCGCAGGTTCGAATCCTGCCTCGGGCATGGATATTTGTGATGTCCTTAGGTTAGTTAGGTTTAACTAGTTCTAAGTTCTAGGGGACTAATGACCTCAGCAGTTGAGTCCCATAGTGCTCAGAGCCATTTGAACCATTTTTTTTAAGATGAAACTTATAAAAAATAGCGGTGAAGTGGCTGGCTAGAAACCGAATGGTTGTAGGATCAAATCGCGACTGTGTCAGTTTCCTCCACTCTGCCTTTTAACCTAGCATTCACCTTTCAATCATGTACAGATTCGCCAGTAAAGAAACATGGCTCCGATTCCAAGTTGCACTGTAGCTTCCCTATTCCCTGTTGGATAACTGATTATGGATATGCAAGTCGCCTAAGGGACATCCAATTGATTGCAATTGTTTCGAAACAACTGTCAAGCGAGAAAACATGCGTTTCCAAAACCTGTGCTTTTCAATTATACAAAGAAACTTTCGAAGCAGCGCAGCAAATGACTCAACTTTAGGGTTCCTGCTTTCCTTCAGTAAAACATACAGGAGAACATGGTTCTTTGCGTCGTGGGGGTGAAAGATATTATGTTAACAGAATCTTCCGTCGGTTCTTGATAGAACCACATTATAATAAATGAAAAGCACCAGTTTGATTTTGTTCTACAATATTACTTTTATTGTTAACCGAAAACCGGTTAACAATAAAAGTAATATTGTAGAATAAAAGCAAACTGGTGCTTTTAATTTATTATTGTGAAAGATATTGTTTGTTTTGGCACTTTCAAATTATGCAGAAGACTGATAAACGAATCTCCACTGGCGACGCATTTTGAAATGTGACGACATTTTCAGACAGCCAGTTTCGCTTCCCTCACATTAGCAATCGCAAATCACACTCTTAATTCACTCAACTTTCAGGTGCTGTTATTCTAATAAATGTGACCAATAAAGAAAAGAGAACCATTTCATCATGTGATGTAAGAGTCACAATTTGAAATAATGAAATATTTTTAACCATTGGATTCCCTGTAATAGTTTGAGAGCAGTTGCATAACGAAGAAGCGTGCGAATACGGAATATGTGGTATTTAATTTTTTATGCGTCAAGTGAAACGTTTAACGAAAAACTGCTTCAGCAATGTTTCTTCATTTATATGCAGTACGTTCTTTCAACGACGCAGGACATGGCTAAACTTTTAGCTTGCAGCTCTCCTTGAATCAAACGTAGATGTGGACACGATTCTTTGAGTAACACAGCGAAGAAGTCTGCCATAAAAAGTCCACAACAAAGAAATCTGAACAATGCGGCACAGTGTGCACTAAGATTCACAATACGTATGCTGTAATCCGACCTAAACATGTCCATCACGCGTGTTTTTTATTTTTTTATTTTCTTCGTTTGTGCACCTCAGCCGGCTTCCCGTACATACTAAATCACTCATAAATTCATACACTCATGATTCGTATACAATATTTACAAAGGTCGTAAACATATTACTTACATCGCGATGTACTCCCATGTTTGCCATGAGATGTCACTCCAAACGCCACATCTACATGGAACACATAACATTAACGCTTGCAGACAACTTACCTACCGTGTGCTGCTTACATCGCGGAAGTTATATAAAAGTGATGATATTCACTTAATTTTATTCGTGGCCCGCAAACTAAATACGCTACGTCAGCCAAGTCTTCTTGTCGTAGACTCATAATGCTATCCGAAACCTGCTCGGGTCGCTAGTAATGTATACAGGGTGAACGTCAATAAGTGACAAACACCAGGGACGGATCCCTGACTGGAAATGGAGAAGAAAATGTCCTATGAACATGTGTCCGGAAGTGCATCGTTGGCACGGTAGACGGCGCTGACGAATGAAAGTTCCTCTGACCACGTGCCTTGTGTTTCTTCCGTGTTGCAGGCTGTGTGATTGACGCAGTGTACTGTAAGCAGAAGAATGGTCTGGCATTCATGTTAGGAACAAGCAGAGATTGTGTTGATGTACTGCCAAGCAGATGGAAACAGTAATGAGGCTAAAAATGGTTCAAATGGCTCTGAGCACTATGGGACTTAACTTCTAAGGTCATCAGTCCCCTAGAACCTAGAACTACTTAAACCTAACTAACCTAAGGACATCACACACATCCATGCCCGAGGCAGGATTAGAACCTGCGACCGTAGCGGTCGCGCGGTTCCAGACTGTAGCGCCCAGAACCGCTCGGCCACTCCGGCCGGCAGTAATGAGGCATCACGGAAACAAGTACCCTCATCACAGACACCAACCATATAACACAACGTTTCAAGCCCATTTTAGGCGTCTGTCTGAAAGGACCCATGATCATACGAACGCCCAAAGAGAGCTTGAAATGTTGTGTGATGTGGTTGGTGTCCGTGAGGGTACTTGGTTTGGTATAGCCGTGCTGCCTCTTGACCGTTCACTTCTGCTTGGCCGTACACAAACGCTGTTGTGTACATACAGGGTGTTTCAAAAATGACTGGTATATTTGAAACGGCAATAAAAACTAAACGAGCAGCGATAGAAATACACCGTTTGTTGCAATATGCTTGGGACAACAGTACATTTTCAGGCGGACAAACTTTCGAAATTACAGTAGTTACAATTTTCAACAACAGATGGCGCTGCAAGTGATGTGAAAGATATAGAAAACAACGCAGTCTGTGGGTGCGCCAATCTGTACGTCGTCTTTCTGCTGTAAGCGTGTGCTGTTCACAACGTGCAAGTGTGCTGTAGACAACATGGTTTATTCCTTAGAACAGAGGATTTTTCTGGTGTTGGAATTCCACCGCCTAGAACACAGTGTTGTTGCAACAAGACGAAGTTTTCAACGGAGGTTTAATGTAACCAAAGGACCGAAAAGCGATACAATAAAGGATCTGTTTGAAAAATTTCAACGGACTGGGAACGTGATGGATGAACGTGTTGGAAAGGTAGGGCGACCGCGTACGGCAACCACAGAGGGCAACGCGCAGCTAGTGCAGCAGGTGATCCAACAGCGGCCTCGGGTTTCCGTTCGCCGTGTTGCAGCTGCGGTCCAAATGACGCCAACGTCCACGTATCGTCTCATGCGCCAGAGTTTACACCTCTATCCATACAAAATTCAAACGCGGCAACCCCTCAGCGCCGCTACCATTGCTGCACGAGAGACATTCGCTAACGATATAGTGCACAGGATTGATGACGGCGATATGCATGTGGGCAGCATTTGGTTTACTGACGAAGCTTATTTTTACCTGGACGGCTTCGTCAATAAACAGAACTGGCGCATATGGGGAACCGAAAAGCCCCATGTTGCAGTCCCATCGTCCCTGCATCCTCAAAAAGTACTGGTCTGGGCCGCCATTTCTTCCAAAGGAATCATTGGCCCATTTTTCAGATCCGAAACGATTACTGCATCACGCTATCTGGACATTCTTCGTGAATTTGTGGCGGTACAAACTGCCTTAGACGACACTGCGAACACCTCGTGGTTTATGCAAGATGGTGCCCGGCCACATCGCACGGCCGACGTCTTTAATTTCCTGAATGAATATTTCGATGATCGTGTGATTGCCTTGGGCTATCCGAAACATACAGGAGGCGGCGTGGATTGGCCTCCCTATTCGCCAGACATGAACCCCTGTGACTTCTTTCTGTGGGGACACTTGAAAGACCAGGTGTACCGCCAGAATCCAGAAACAATTGAACAGCTGAAGCACTACATCTCATCTGCATGTGAAGCCATTCCGCCAGACACGTTTTCAAAGGTTTCGGGTAATTTCATTCAGAGACTACGCCATATTATTGCTACGCATGGTGGATATGTGGAAAATATCGTACTATAGAGTTTCCCAGACCGCAGCGCCATCTGTTGTTGACAATTGTAACTACTGTAATTTCGAAAGTTTGTCTGCCTGAAAATGTACTGTTGTCCCAAGCATATTGCAACAAACGGTGTATTTCTATCGCTGCTCGTTTAGTTTGTATTGCCGTTTCAAATATACCGGTCATTTTTGAAACACCCTGTAGTTCCGCGTAGTCAGCGCGTACACAACTTTCCCACTAGAGCGCGCCCCGCTAAGCACAACAGCGCAGGCGCAGCGCTCGTCCGTCTCCGCTCTACGAGATGGCGCTGCCATAGAGACGGACCAAATTCTACTTCCGCCGATCCGCGTATTAATATGTAACACAGCCAATGAGATTGCTGATGACGTAGAACCTTTTCTCGTCGCGGATCACACTCGCAAAGTGATACATGGACGCGCGAGGTATTATAACGAGTGTACAGACCTCCGATTAGTCAGTCTGCATTTGTCTGCAACGGTCTGTATGAGTTCTACATTTGTCTGTACCAGTCTATAGTCAAGTTTCAGTCTGCGCCCAATAAGATTACCATATTCCTGTACATAGCCATGAAGATAAATGTATAGACACTTTTGTCAAGTATCAGAGATATATGTGAGAATAAGATTAACATACCAATACCAAAGGAACTTCAGTTTGTCAATTGTAAATAGCATCCAGAACCAAATTAAGTAATTTTTATGCTTGTTATTATTTTAATAAATGTGTGTGAAAATTAATCAAGTTCTGTTTAAAGTTGGTCACCGTCAATCTGCTACTCTGAGCGTGCAAGTGACATTTCTATCGTCTGACCTAACGGCAGAAGATAAACACGCCACGATAAGACCACGAGACATACTGCTGACACTCGCCTACTTCGTTAGAGCGACAAGTCAAATAGTTTGAGCCCGCATCTCGTGGTCGTGCGGTAGCGTTCTCGCTTCCCACGCCCGGGTTCCCGGGTTCGATTCCCGGCGGGGTCAGGGATTTTCTCTGCCTCGTGATGGCTGGGTGTTGTGTGATGTCCTTAGGTTAGTTAGGTTTAAGTAGTTCTAAGTTCTGGGGGACTGATGACCATAGATGTTAAGTCCCATAGTGCTCAGAGCATTTGAATCATTTTTTCAAATAGTCTGATGGTGTGTGTACTAAAGGTCTTACAGTACGCTCACCACAAACACCATTTGGCCTTGTTCCGATATTAATACCGGATCATTCTGCTGCTTACAGTATGGTGCGTCGACCACACAGCCTGCAACACGCAAGGAAGACACGGTAGTGGTAAGAGGGACTTTCATTCGTCAGCACCATATACCGTGGCAGCAATGCATTTCGGGACACATGTTCGTAGGATCTTTTTTTTTCCATTTCCTGTCAGGAATTCGTCTCTGCAGTTTGTGATTTTATAAATGTTCACCTGTATATTAAGGTAACCTAACGGTGCTGCTACGAAACACCTCTTACCTCAAAATAAAACCTCCATAATTGAGGTTGAGTAGTCCTAACTGTCAACCGTGTAGTTCCGAAATGTTTGCAGTCTTATTAAGTGGAACCATTTACCACTTTAACGGCTGCTGATATGTATCGGGTTTCTAATCCGGCAGGGGCATGCTATTTGACACTTTGATTACGACTACGTAACTCAAGCTGCAATAGAATACTGGTGCAGATTTGGTTGCATACCTTCTGAACGTGGTGCTTGTGTTGCGAAGGCTGGTGTTCGTACGGCAAATAGGTCGCGGGGAGAGCGTGGCCGCGGCGGCGTGTTCCGACAATCTGGTGTCCAGAGGCAGTAATGCGCCGCTTCCTTCCCCAGCCGGGACCCACGCTGCCGCTCATTACAGACACATCCCTTGCCTGGTGCCCACGTCTGCTCTGGCCTGGCGAATCACCGACGTTTCTAACACAATGATCCACCAGGTGATTTCAATTCTTAGTACACTGTCTCACAGAGAGAAAGGTAAACTCCACTGGTATTGACTACTTGAATTAATTCTCACTGTTTGTTGGACAGAAAAGACATGTTTCTTTAATAGCACGGTATAATATAATTTACTGAAACTAGTGTCCTACGGCAGTTACAACCTTTCCCACTTTTTGAGTTACAAATTGATTCCGTAATAAAAAAAAATGCAGCTACTTTTGAGACGATCCAGTCTTGAAACCATTTTTCCAGATCGTTAAAAGAGGTGAAGTGTTATTCAGAAAGGGCATGCGGTATGGACCACAACGAATGGTAATCGGAAGGAATGAGGTCTGTTGAATATGGCGGGTGAGGTAAGACATCCCATCGAAGTTCCTTCAAGCTTTCCTTCACTCGGTTCAACATTTGGTTTGGCACTGTCATGAAGCAGAATGCCTTTGTTCTGTCTCTCAGTATATTGCGAGCGTTTGTCTTTATGTGCACGATTCAGGTTGAGTAACTGTGATTTGTAGCGTTCAGCATTCGCCGTTTGACCCGGTTGCAGGAGCTCATGGTACACCACACCGTCTAGGATACATTTTGTCATTCACACAATCTTTGAATCGTCATAAACGAACATCTGCGTGTTGTTTCCGACAGAGAACGTTCTTCAAACGCTTCCACTACCAAACGATGACCTTCCGCAGCAGAATTCTTGAGATTCAGTCAGGAGATTAACACTTTCTGCAACTGCTTTTTTGAAGGTACAAAACCTGATATGCTCAAGGCTTTAAATAGGTATGATCTTTTCATTCCACTCATAAGTCACACACACATCTGGAAGCCTAATGTTTCTATTGTTAAACACGTCTCGTGTCGCTTATCGCTATGCTGCACTAGCAAACCTACTGCCCTCACTTCGTCAACAGCGAGAATTAATCCAAGATACCAGTACAATCGAGGATGTCCACCATGGTAACAAAAACGTTATACCTATCCAGGTCGTTGAGGTACAGATACATGACGTTAGTTTTAACCCGTGATGCTGTGGTATGTGACGTCATAGTGCGCAACAAGATAGATCAGAACACAGGCAATATTTGTTTTGCGTCTGTGCTATATTTTGGAATTTGGGTTGTGGTGACAGACTGACCTTCAGCGGACCCGGGACTATAGGTTAGGTTGGAAGGAACAGTGTGCCTGTGAGTTGGCAAGGCCAACAAATATTATCTCATGAGCGTAATTGTAATTATTGTTATGAAGCGTATTTAACTCGTATTGCATTTCGATCAATGGCCTGTTGGTGACTGGAAACATGTTGCCTGGTCGGAGGAGTCTCGTTTAAAATTGTATCGACGGGATTGACGTGCAGGGGAATGGAGATAACCTCATGAATCCATGGACCCTGCATGTTAGCAGGAGACTGTTCAAGCTGGTGGAGGCTCTGTAATCGTGTGGGGCGAGTGCAGTTGGAGTGATGTGGGACCCCTGATACGTCTAGATAAAACTCTGACAGGTGCCACGTACGTCAGCATCCTGTCTGATCGCCTGCATCCATTCAAGTCCATTGTGCATTCCGATGGACTTGGGCAATTCCAGCAGGATAAGGCGACACCCCTAACGTCCAGAATTGCTACAGAGTGGCTCCAGCAACACTCTTCTAAGTTTCAATTCCTCCACTGGCCACCAAACTCCCCAGACATGAACATTATTGAGCACATCTGGGATGCTTTGCAACGTGCTGCTCAGAAGAGATTTCCACAACCTCGTACTCTTACGGATTTATGGACAGCCCTGCAGATTCATGGTGTCAGTTCCCTCCAGCACTATTTCAGACATTAGTCAAGTCCGTTCCACTTCGTGTTGCTGCACTTCTGTGTGTTCTCGGGAGCCCTACACGGTATTAGGCAGGTGTACCAGTTTCTTTGTCCCTTCGGTGTATATACCTCCATCGAATTAGGAACCGGGAAATAAAGTTGAAACAATAACCATTCGATCTGAAGTAGCGTGCAAGTATGTGTTCGACTGAAGTTTATCGAGAAGTGGAGGCTTCCAACGGATGCTGAAGATCAACCGTCGATGTATGGCGTAACTTGGCATATAGTTAACAATAACATCAGACTAACTTGTCAAGGACTAATAAGCAATAAGCGGGATATCTGGGTTCGAGTCCTGGTCCAGCATAAATTTTCGTACGTCACTATTGGGTAGAAGACCTATACCTTAATACAGCTGATGTCAAGGAATCTGCGTTCAGCGAATTAATTTCGAAAGATTTCGTACAACTGTAGATTGTTAACAAAGTCTGTTCTACAGGCATGCAAGTAACTAATTTTTGTGATGATGAAATTACAGACGTGTCATAATTAGATACTTTTATTAACACTGTTTACTGCAACCTTAGTTCATTCTCAAATGGTTCAAATGGCTCTGAGCACTATGGGACTTAACATCTGAGGTCATCAGTCCCCTAGAACTTAGAACTACTTAAACCTAACTGACCTAAGGACATCACACACATCCATGCCCGAGGCAGGATTCGAACCTGCGACCGTAGGGGTCGTGCGGTTCCAGACTGAAGTGCATAGAACCGCTCGGCCACACCGACCGGCAGTTCATTCTCAATTACATGTCAAATTACTTAGTGATCATATACGTGCACCAATACTGCTGTAAACAGTATGGGTTGGTGAATATCGTTGCTGAATGCTATTATATACTTGCATTCACCATTGCCAGTTCAAAATTAGCTATTGGGTTAAATAACAGTACTGAAAAATGTTTAAGTCTTTTCCCCTCACGGACGCCAGACGCTAGAAAAGCAAAGCCACAAACAGATCAGAGCACTAAAACACAGACACACATACAAAGAAAATTGCGCCTCATATTGTAAAGAAAAAATACATGTTTTCATAAACACATTTACTGGCTTTGTTATCGTTCGAAATGTATCACTGTTCACCCCTGCTTAAAAAGTCAGTTCACTGAGGTACAGTATCCGATCAAAAGTATCGAGGCACTTATTAGCGGACATCAATATGGGGTGAGCCCACCGTTCGCCTTTACGACGGCCTGAGCTCTGCTAGGGACATTTTCAATGCGGTATCTGAGTCCCTGTGGAGGAGTGGAAAGCCATTCTTCCTCAAGAGCCGAAGTCAGAAAAGGTAGTGATGTGGACGGTGGGGTCTGGAACGAAGTCGACGTTCTGGCTCATCACAATGGTGTTCCACTGAGTTGGGGTTCGGGACTCTGGGCAGGGCGGTCCATTTCAGGAATGTTATTGTCAATAAACCATTGCCTCATAGAATCTGCTCTATGGCAGGTCGTATCGTCATCATGATACAAAGAACCATCGTCTCCGAACTGCTCCTCTACTGCTCGCAGGACGTAGTACTGTAAAATGTCTTCATATTCTTCCGCACTTAGGTTTTTCTGACGCGCAGTAAGGATATCACACTCTAACTACAAAAGACACCTCCACACCACTTCCTCCATATTTCACTGTTGGTATTACACACGATGGCTGGTAACGTTCTCCTGGTGTTCTCCAAGCCTAAACCCTTCCATCGGTTTTCTATAGGGTACTGCCGTGATTCATCTCTCGAAATCACTCCTTCCAGTAATCCACTGCCCAGTGACGCTCTTTGCATCAGCTCAAGCTCCCTTTAGCACTGACCAGAAAAATGTGTGGCTCATGAGAAGCTGCTAGACCATTGTATCCCCTTTTTTTAAACTCAATCGCATAGTCATTTGGCTGTTTAAAACCACACTCCGAAATGCTCGACGATCTATGTACGTCAGTACATGAGGTCTGCCTGTTCTTGATTTAGCTCTGGTTATTCCTTCAGGTTTCCACTTGACAATCAAATCAACTGGGGTAGCTTAGGAAAGGCTGAAACGTCCCTGATTGATTTGTTATTCCATCGACATCCAATGACTAGTCCACGTTCGTAGTTATTGAGCTCTGTTGACTGACCCATTCTGCTGTTACTACTCAGTTACTGACAACACAATACTCTCCGCCTCCTTTTAAACTGGCGGCTCAGGCCTCTCGTGGTATCTAATGGTCAATTCCTCATTGCATAGGTGTATCCGTATTCTTTTGATCAGATAGTGTGTATAACAGTTTCTCTTCTATACAATCTGAAAATGCGATTTAGAGATTTGCTTATTGTCTAGCTAGCGTATTATTTTATTTATTTTTATTTCTATTACAATATACATTCGCATTCTGTTATAATTTGATACGTGAATAAAAAAATAAAATGTTCATAAGTTTACTTCACATGTTATTATAACACGATGTGCTAAGTTGAAGTTAATACTTGTTTTGGTATGTGTTCCACAAATATTCAGAGTATTTTTCTGAAAGTTTTTTTTGCTACAGTGTTGAATTACGGTTGTGTATGTATGAAATTTCTCCCATATGTTACTCCGAGAGACTTCATGTCTTTAATATTGGGGGCACTGCATTTTATGCTAGCTTTATCTATCTTAATGTAATTTGTTGTAGGAGGTGGGATGGAACTAAATCGTAGGCGTCCATTGATAAATATTAACAAATTTATTTACAGAGTATCTGCAGAGTGAAACAGTTCCCTAAAAATTTAAAAGAGCTATAATATAGATTTATTCGTTTTGAATGAAAGAGAGGTCTGACGTAATTTAAGAAATAATACAATTTGGTTCAGTTTTTCAGATTTAGTGATAGTAATCATATTTCAATCGACAGGGAAAATAGCTACCATACTGAGGAGAGTCATATAATAACCTTCGCAATTTTCTGTATTTCTGTCTTGAAGATGTGAGCTCGTTTCTCTCTGAACGTGTCAACTGAAATGTGGTTCCTTTAAAATAATATATGCGGCTGTTTCAAATTATGTTTTTTGATCAAATTCTGTGATTGTTTTATTTCATAAGAAGGGAGACAGATAAGACATAAAAAAATTTGGACCTGACTGTTTTATCTCCGTAAGGTAAATGATTCTCTCTAATATATTTCCTTACAGCAGAGATTAAGCATTTGATTTTACTCAGGCAAAGATAAACGCCATGAGAGTTCAATATGCTGCAGCAGAAATCTTTAATCACGTGAACAATAACACAGAACTTCTCACAAGTAGCAAAACAAATTTAAAATCTAGCCTAAAATCATTTCTACTCAATAAATCCTTTCATTCAATGTACGAATTTTTAATTAAAAATTGATGGTATGTGTGGCTAAAATGAAAAAGGAACGAACTAAATTTAAGTGTATCGCTAGGTGCATAAGTCTAGTTCGATACTAATGTGCTCAATCTTATTAAACATAAGGCAGTATGCTATATAGTATTCTGTAGTTGTAGCCTGAAAACTGTCGATAAAAACTGTGTAAATGATCTGTGGCGCATGTAAGAAAAAGTACAGTAGAATTAATCATTTGCAAATCGTGAACGGATGAAATAAAGTGAATTAGCAGGCTTATGAATCCATTACAATAAGACTAAAATAATGTATAATCAACACGTCGAAAAGAAAATCGTACAAATTAACAAGGAAATTATAGGGCAAGATGATGATGTTTTCTGGTTGGGGTATTTAAAGACTACGAATGGATGAACAGCAAAACAAATAAACAGAAGAGTAAAAATTACATGGAGAGCTTTTAGTAAACTAGCTAGGTTACTTTTTTTAAGTAAGTTTTAGTTTTACCTGGTATCTAAAATTTATAATCGGCGTGTATGAACAGGTTTGATTTGCGGTAGCGAGAGATGGGCTTCTAAAGCGAAAATCCCTCAAAAACTGAGGGTTTCTCAATGAACTGTAAAATTATCTCCTTAGCGGCTGTCGGCAAGTTAATGTTTATTGCATACTTCCGTCTCACAAGAAGAAGGAAGACGAATTTGAAAATCTCTGTTCTCTGGTGCAACAATATCCATAATATATTCTACCAATAGTACCAATACTTGTCATACCGGATAATTTGTGGTAGTTGTGAAGATTTTAGACACGTATACGGGAGAAGCAAGGTTCGGATTCCTGTCCAGCAATGATGATTTATGTTTTACTGGTTTTCCATTGATCACTTAAGTAGTGGTGTGGTTCCTTCAACAAGGCTTCGGCAGATTCGTCCTATTATCCTACGCCATTCCTAGCTGATGTTCTGTGTCTTATAATTTCCAAGTTTAAGGGACATTAAACCCACTGTTCAACCCGTATTCCGTATTATGCATTAATGTTGATGTTAATGTTAGTTGCTTGTCTTTTTACTATACAGAGTAACAGCTACAATGTAATGTATGCATGTGATGTGTCTGATGCGAAGGTTAGATTTTTTTTTTATGTTACACACGGATTGCTTCTAACAACCACGATTAGTTTATCGTTAAATACCCATACAGCATGGTGTGATTATTCTTATCAACCGAATGCATTCCTAAATTTCCCCATTACGTTAAGTAAAACTTTGAATTATGGTAATACTATTTTCATTGAATACAAAGTATTTAGGTTATTTTTAGAGCTATTCCTCCGTAGTCACGCCGTCGGTAAGAGGAGTGTAACGGAAAATGTAAACATTTATTTAAAAAATCATTACAGCCATATTTATTAATGTACAAATTTGAAATTTTGCACGTGAGAAGCAACAGAGCTGAGTTTTAACAGAAAAAAATATAATAAAGTATGCAAGATTAGTATTTTCCAGAAATTTGAATTTTTAACTTTTTCTTGTCCTTTTTATAAAAAACCATAACTCAAATTCTAATCATGAAATTAATCTGAAACATTTATTGTAGTGTCCTGAGAAGATTTAAGACCACTGAACCACAGTTATTAATGTATTGTGCAAATTGTATCATTAACAGAGTTTTCAGTTTTGCACATCCTAAATTAAGTTTTTTTCTACATACAATCATCCAAAAATCAAAAGGTAATTGCAGGATCTCGTACTCTTTAGTTCCAGGGAGACAGCAACACGTTGCGAACAGTTCCTGAAAATTTCATAGCATTAGCACATGTACTTTTTGAGAAAAGGCTTCTAATAAAAAAAATGTAAAACAGAGAAAATGAGATTCAAAGATTTTCTTTTCATACTTCTACATGTAATAAAGCTTACCTTCGTTTTAAAATCCTTCATACAGATACTCCTAATCCTCCAGGTTTCTCTTCTCTCCTCTTCGAATCTGCCTAGCCTGTACTGGCAAGTAAGACACTGATCTGTTAGTTTTGTTGGCCCTGCTCTCGTCGATGGTGTAAAATGCTTTTGTTGTAAACACACCACGATCTATACCAACTCTCTTCAGCACTTCAATTCTGCCATTATTTCCGTTCTTATAACATAAAACTGCATCATAGACACCTATTTTGAGTACTTCAAGTCCACAAAAAGTCCCTTTTGAGCATCTAATCAAAATTAAATTATTGAACCTTCCATTTGCATTTTGTGTCTTTCCGTGAAGACACTTCCTCAATTAATCAGAGTTTGCAAGAAACCTGAATGTAGGCTTCATTGTATTCATAACATTTCAGAATATGCTGATGCAATAACTCCATATTTAGCAGTTATATACAACTGCTCGCTCACAGGAAGATCCGTACCTAAAGACTGGAAGATTATTCAAGTCACACCAATACCCAAAAAGGGAAGTACGAGTAATCCGCTGAATTACAGGCCCATATCACTAACGTCGATTTGCAGTAGGGCTTTGGAATATATACTGTGTTCGAACATCATGAATTACCTCGAAGAAAACTATTTATTGACACATAGTCAGCACGGATTCAGGAAACATCGTTCTTGTGAAATACAACTAGCTCTTTATACTCATGAAGTAATGAGTGCTATCGACAGGGGTTGTGAAATTGATTCCATATCTTTAGATTTCCAGAAGGCTTTCGACACCGTTCCTCACAAGCCTCTTCTGACCAAACTGCGTGCCTATGGAATATCGCCTCAGTTCTGCGACTGGATTCGTGATTTCTTGTCAGAAAGGTCACAGTTCTTAGTAATAGATGGAAAGTCATCGAGTAAAACAGAAGTAATATCCGGCGTTCCCCAAGGAAGTGTTAGAGGCCCTCTATTGTTCCTGATCTATATTAACGACATAGGAGACAATCTGAGTAGCCCTCGTAGATTATTTACATATGATGCTGTCATTTACCGTCTTTTAAAGTCATCAGAGGACCAAAACGAATTGCAAAATGATTTAGATAAGAAATCTGTGTGGTGCGAAAAGTGGCAATTGGCGCTGAATAAAGAAAAGTGTGAAGTTATTCACATGAGTGCTAAACGAAGGAATGATCACATAGATAATGATGTGGGTAGAACAAATCAAAGACTGCGATTCATTGTCAGAACACTTACAAGGTGCAACAGATCTACTAAAGAGACTGCATACACCACGCTTGTCCGCCCTGTTCTGGAATATTGCTGTGCGGTGTGGGATCTGCATCTGGTGGGTCTGAGGGATGACATCCAAAAAGTTTAAAGAAGGGCGGCTCGTTTCGTATTATCGCGAAATAGGGGAGATAGTGCCACAGACATGATACGTGAATTGGAGTGGCAGTCATTAAAAGAAAGGCGTTTTTCGTTGCGACAGAATCTTCTCATGAATTTTCAATCACCAGTTTTCTCCTCCGATTGCGAAAATATTCTGTTGGAACCCACCTTCATAGGCAGAAATGATCATCACGATAAAATCAGGGCTCGCACAGAAAAATTTAAGTGCTCGTTTTTCCCGCGCGCCGTTTGAGAGTGGATCGGTAGAGAGACAACTTGAAGGTGGTTCATTGAACCCTCTGTCATGCACTTTATTGTGAATAGCAGAGTAATCACGTAGATGTAGATATAGGATCTCTACCAGATAGGACTGATGGAAGAGATAGAAAATGTCCAACGACGAGCGGCACGTACCGTCACGGGTTCGCTTAGTCGACACGAGAGCGTTACGGATATGCTCAACAACTCCAGCCGCAGACGTTACAAGAGAGCCGTTGTGCATCACGGAAAGATTTTCTATTGAAATTTCGAGAGAGCACTTTCCGGGTAGAGTCGGACAACATATTACTTCCACCCACATACGCCTCGCGTAATGACCATGAGGAGAAAATTCGAGAAATCAGAGCCAATACAGAGAATTACCAACAATAATTCTTCCCACGCGCTATTCGCGAGTGGAACAGGGTTGGAGGACTCAGTTAGTGGTACCATAAGTACCCTCCGCCACATACCATTACGTGGCTTGCTAGGTATGATGTAGGTGTAGATATCTGCGACTGCAGTGAGACGGATACCATGCGAGACACATCACGCTTGCGGACTTCCACATCATGAGCAAAATATTTCATAAACTTAGTGCGTTTCAGCTTTGGAATGTCCTGAGCCAGAAAACACCCAGCAGAAAACAGTGCACTGTTTTAGTGGTTCAAAATCTGTGAATATTGCGTCTTATTTCGCTTTCCTTTGCGTCCCTTTACCTCGTACTTCATTACGTTAGTAGACTTCAGGTAGCAAAGTAATGACATTTGATAACAGCACACGGATTACAGATTACAGTTGCAAAATTATAGATTTTTACTATGTCCTGAGGGAATGATTCTTTGCATAGAATTCCCTGTCTGGAAACATTTGTTTTACTCCTACAAGGAAGAAAGTAGGGAAAGTTAGGGATTAACGGAACGTTAACTAGATCAGATAGCGAAAGATGTGAGGCAGGAGAAACTGTGAAATTATCCCGGTTCGATTACTCAGCATAATCACGTAATACCTAAAACAGAAAAGTTATTCGGGTATTTTAAATCCGTTCGTTCCATGTATGTGTCCTGTTTCTTCACCACTTGAGTACCTTGTTTGGTACTCTGTACTACAAGTAGATAACAGTTACTCATTCGTAAAGCCACTGTGTATTTGGTTATGGACAAACAATGGCGTTAATATGCGGTATAACAATTCTGTCTTCCGTCGACAGTTATTTGACGCCTCATGACTGGTTTTTTTTTTCTATCTACCGAGCAGATGGCGCAGCGTTTACCACTCTGTACTCGCATTCGGTAGGGCGATGGTTCAAATCCGTGTTCGGCCATCAAGATTTAAGTTTTCCACGTTTTCCCTAAATCGCACCGTACAAATTCCGGGATGGTTCCTCTGAAAGGGCATGTTCGATTGCCTTCCCCATCCTTGGCAAAAACTGGGTTTGTGCTCCGCCTCTAATGAAATCGGTGTCGGCGGAATGTTAGACACCAAATTTCCTTCCTTTTCTCTTCTATCTGTGTTTATCATCGCCTGTTGTTCTTCATTTCTGCATCGAAATGTAATTCACTTGTCATCACATTTTCGCCCAATACGTATGGGAGCATGAGTGTTGAATATATGAACCTAATATTATTGCGTGTCATGTTTATTAACAGTGGTTTCCACATCGTATTATTCCATCAAACATTATTTCACCAGTAGTTAATTAACAATTGGAGAAATAAAGTTCATACCTATTCAGTAGTGTCATCTGTGGTCTTCTACAGAGCCTCCCACCTTCCTCCGACTTGTGTTTTGAAGAGGTCAGTATTCACAAGGCCGGCAAGAAATCGTCGACGAGTTTCAGAACCATACGAAGTAGGGTTAGTGCTCCTCAGAACACCATTTTGAACGTTCTATGCAGTCACACCGAATGAGAACAAATGAAATGTGTTGCTGGTTTTGACCACTTCTCCTATGGTGAGCGAACCACAGATTTCGCAACTAATTCTCTTTAACCTTGTAGTCGACTTCACTAGGGAATTTATTTTCATACATGGAAATTGGCATATTTGAGATGAAGAAAAGTTTCATTCTAGTAAATAAAAGTAATTTCCAATTGTACTCTTGGCTAGGAGACCAGAAGGGATGATTCTAACGTGCTAATAAGAAATGAGTTCCTATTAGGGAGCAGTCTAGAGATTCATTGGAAGAATCGCAAGGAAATGTAATTGATTCACAAAGGTGGTAGCTTACGAATCTTTTTTTTTTTTTATTTAATGGGTATTCCTCATCAGTGTGGGATCCTTACTAGCTACTATTAATACAGAAGTTATTAAGAAAAGCAGGGCAGTTCGCCATGGGTTCGTTTACTAAATGGTAGAATGTTACACAGAAGCTTCCAAGCCGACCTTCACATAATACAAGAGAAATATTGTACGTAACAGAAAACTTTACGTTTAAAATTCCGATAGTGCGCAAAAGGAGTCAACCAACATGTTATTTCCTCCCAAAAATTTCTCATGAAGTGAACATGACGGTCAAATCAGAAAAATTAGAGCTTTTTGGGAATCTTGTTATCAGTCGCACCATTCATGAAAGGACTAGGAGATGGGGGAAATGACGGAACTCTTTTTCTTCATTTTGCTTTATAGGCAAAATGCCCGTTTCGGTTTCATCCAGAGACTAGCCCCCATTAGCCCCCTTTTTCCGAGCTCTGTACTTTTGTATTAGCTAATCTAGTCGTTTCTCCTCCATCCGGTTACTATGATCTTTCCATATCTTCCTGTTTGTTCTATTTTTGTTTCAGTTTAAATAACATTTGGTTCTGTTCGTACAGCAGGATTACCGATACTATTCAACCTACAGTATCCTTTCACTTTTCTTAGAAATCTAATTTTCACTATTTGAACATTGTTCTTCTTCATCATAAGTGGTCTCATGCCTCATTCCCATATGTCAGAATTGATATTGTCGTTATTTACACATTTTTCTCTCATATCTTTGTACGTTTCGTTATTCAGAGTACCACTGGTGGTCCCATATACACGTTCGAAGCGTTGTACCCTTATTTCTATATATCTGTGCTTGTCGTAAGTTACGTCAACCTCAGTAGGAGTGTCCCAGATAACTGTCTTTGTTTTGCTGGGAGATTTACCTTGGCAGTAAAGTCACTTTGGATTTTGCAACCGAAATTTCTGGGTCCTGTTCTTTTGTAACCCCTTCTAATTAGTACACAACTGTTAAGGGTCGTCTTCTGTTTTTTGTATACACTAATGTGCAAAACGTAAGAACAAAAGTAACTTTCGTATCATGTGTCATTGCCAAGTAGCATAAGTCAATGAAACTTGGATCATACATAGAAAGAAGTACTACAGTATAGTACAGAAGGCACCTAAAATAAATACTCAGAGAGACGAACAGAAATGACTCTTTTATTCAAAGACAATAATTACAATGAGGTCACCTCTATTTATGATGGTCCCCTGAGAATTACAAAAGGCAGAACATGATTCTTAATAGCGTGTGTGATCACCGTGGACGGCAATGCATGCTCTGAAACGTGGCACGTGTTCTCATGTTAGCCACAACGTTAGTAAGAAGTTCTTGTGGTAACGCATTGCATTCCTCCGCCAGCGTGGTTGACAAGTACTGGACGTTCGTTGGTGCAGCATTACTGTTACAAAAGGGGCTCGATATGACGCCCATCAGTGTCCACCAGAGTCTGAAAGTGCAGGATTGCATTCTGCACAGCAGAACGAAGCATGTCCGTAGGTATGCTGGCTACCTCTTGACTTGCTGTGCTTCAGATCAGCACATGTGTGAATGTTGCCCTGATAAACCCTGTCCTTCACGTAGCCCCACATTCAGAAATCACAGGGAGTGAGATGAGGCGCTCGTGTCGGCCAAGCATTTGGAAACGATCGGCTGATAATACGATCGTTTCCAAATGTATTTCGGAGAAGCAGGTGAACTTCACGAGCGATGTGTGGTGGGGCCACATCTTGCATGAAAACTGTTGATTTCAATGCGTCTCTTTCCTGTAGGGCGGGCATGAGATGCTGGCGAAGCATATGGCAGTAACGCTGGCCAGTCACACTGCACGTCTTTGGTCCTTGAGCGCTAACCTATTCGAAAAAAAAAAAAAAAAATGGGTCAATGATGAACGTAACCGTGAAGCCACACCATACCGTGACACGTTCACCATACACAGGAACTTCATGTACAGTGACTGGAGGTGAAGATCCCCACATTCGGCAATTCTGTGTGTTCACCTCACCCGGCAGGGAAAAATGAGTTTCGTCTGTCCGTAGGATGGTCCAGGGGCAGCCCTCGTCAACTTCAATCCTTGCGAGAAACTGGAGAGCGAAGTCAACACGTCGTTGTGCGTCCTGTGGTGCAAGCTGTTGTATGATATGGATCTAGTAACGTACAGTGGACCACGGGATGTTCAACTATCGTGACACAGCACGCGCACTGCTTGACGATCGGGAATTGCGCGCAGCGTTGTCTCCCATAGCAACAGCGATTTCATCATCCACCTGTAATGCAACCGGTCGTCGCCTCTTACCGGAGCGACGCCCAGTTATCCAGCTGATCCGGACTTCTTCATCATTCTCCGCACAGCAGGTGGAGAAAGAGGACCCTTACGTAATCCTTTCAGCCGGAGATATTCTCGAAGTGCAGCTGCAGCATTACTGTTGTTTTGATAATAGAGCTTCATCAAAAAAAAGCCCCGCTCCTTTTGTCCAACCTGATGTTGACACGTCAAGATGGGCACTGCTACTGGTCAGGTGTGTGAGACTATGAATCACGATGACTAATCACGGCACCTGGTGGCCATGGTTGGCACTGGACGGTGGCGCTGTGACGCATGGAAATCGCGCACCCCATACTCTGGACATTAATGCTACCAAGTTTAGCAATCGTACGGTAATTACTTTCTGCGTTATAACGTGCTAAATAGGGCAAGTTTAATTACAACCACCCGGTATATGATATTCACTCTGTATGTGCCTTTCTTTGATAGTATGGTGCTTTAATTTTGATTCCATCTGTATTTTTATAAATTATCTGTACATGTTGTAAGTACGCTGTTACAATCAGTGGCGTCAAAGCACTAATTGTGGTTCTAAATAAGGGGTATACGTCAATGAACATACCTGAATTATATGATGAATATGCTGTAACACTCGAGATAGGAGCATTTGGTAGAAAAATGGTGATACGTAGCATATACATGCAATATAATTAGGCAAAGTAAGGGCAGCGGTAGTACATGAAAATCCCACAACTCACGAGCACAGAACGCAAACGATAAATTCATCTTATGGCTTAGAATGTAGTGACCGTGATTCGATCCTCCAAAAATTTATGTAGGAATTACACATGATAGGGAAAAACAAAGCGATTCAACCGAGTATCTATTCAAATTGTGCAGGCGGAGAGACCAATGTAGTCATCTCACTGGATCACAGAAAGGCAGCTGCTAAGGAAAGAGGAAGAGTCTGTGAATTCAGCAGTAAGCAGCTACCATTGTACCATGGGGCACAATGTGATCGTCTTCTGTATCTACGACAGATCTCGCGCCTTATATGCTGAACAGAGTATCTGCACTCTGAAAATATTGGATATGAAAAAAGGTAACTGGAAGAAGCTATTGTCCGGAATAGCTCCTGCCAGCTTTGACGAGGCGAAAGGAAGTGCTGATTTTAGGGCTTATTTCCTTACGGTATTATTTCGGATAGCAAAGAGAAAACACACACCCACTATGAAAATTCAGAATCTTCCAAAAACGCCATGGAATCGAAAGTCTGTCCACTTCAGAGCCAAGGAAAGTGCACCACAATATCTGTGGTCCATTCTGTAGTCCGCTGAAGGAGGAATTCGAGACATCGACGCTTCTGTCTACTCTCCGACAAGAAGATGGGGCAATGACCAAAGACCGGAGAGACTAGATGGAGTATCTTCTCAGTAAGTTTCTTTCTGATGGCACCACGAAAGAGGACACGGAAGAACATGTGCGACTCAGAAAGGATATGTGAGAAGAACGCAGGGAAAATCCTATCTACTTCCGCAGGAGAGTTTCATGTTTCATACCAGGGCGTTAAAAAAAAAAAAAAAACAGATGGTATTCGTCCGTAGGTTTTACAAAGGATAGAGCCGGTAAGTAAGCCCTTTTAAACACCCATAACTAACGAGTTACTACAACTAAGATGGGTACCAGATATCTTGAGAAAACCTAGTGAATTTATCATTTAAGGCGTGTATGAACATCCAAGAGAACAGAAATGTACAGACCAATTCACTGGATAAATGCCATGGCTAAGGTCCAGGAGAGGCTACTGGCTACTGTGTGCCCAGTTACTAACATACAATGAGTGTCTTAGTGTTAATACGGATTTCGAAAAGTAGAATTAATTTATGTTGCTATCAACTAGCCTGTAGAAACTGTAGATCAGAAGACTCGGAAGTACGCAATGGTTATTACGACAAACAGCGAAGGTGCCTTCGATAAACTATGGAGGCCTGCTATGTGCGCTAGCCTTAAGGGCCTCCGGTCTCTACGTCACTCAACGATAGCTTGGAAGATTGTTGCAGAACTCTAATAGCTGAAAAGCTTCCTGGACGGCATCAGGTAATAAGAAAATCTGCAGTTGATGTTCTCAGAGGGTCAATAAGCCAACTCGTAGGCTGTGATCTATGGATAGAGCCTCTCTTGGAATTATTAGGTGAAACGAATACAGCGGGCGGAGCTGTTATTTATGTTGATAACATTCTCAATGTGGTATCCGCTGCCTCTAGACCGAAGCTAGAGGAGAGAGCGAATGAGCCACTCGTTCTCATGCACCAAGGGTGTCTGCCTGTATCTAGTTGTGAGTCTTGATGAGAAAAGAAATATTTCGACACACATAACTACAGTTTCGCAGAAGATAGCGGAAACTGTGCACATGATAACCTGTACTGCGTAGCGGAAACTGTGCACATGATAACCTGTACTGCATATTACATAATATTCATGAACGCTGTGCTTATGTATGGTAAATCTATCTTCAATGCAGAAGTCCGTTTTCGAAAGAATATATGGGCACATTGAGTGGGTCTGAAAATCTGAGACCATGCTGTGGCGACTGCTACGACGTTTACTCCTACAGCCCATCGGAGTTCTCAGGAAAACACCAGCTGAAGCCGAGTTTTTGATTCTTGGGGTATGTCAAGTCGACATAACAATGACATATGTGCCTACGTCGCACTGATTACAGCGACGAGACATAAGCAGGGCCTATGAAGTTACAGGATTTGGAATGACAGAAAAAGACAACCTAAAAATCTGGAAAATAAACGAGCGACAACATGAGATCAACGTACTAAAGCGAGAAAAGTGTATAGTGTGTGCCTAGACACTACAACCCAAGTCAAGGTTTTATTTACGTCATCAGTAGACATGGTCCTTACCACCAATAGTTGTTAAAATTGTGAAATATTTGGCCGGCCGGTGTGGCCGTGCGGTTCTAGGCGCTTCAGTCTGGAACCGCGTGACCGCTACGGTCGCAGGTTCGAATCCTGCCTCGGGCATGGATGTGTGTGATGTCCTTAAGTTAGTTAGGTTCAAGTAGTTCTAAGTTCTAGAGGACTGATGACCACAGATGTTGAAGTCCCATAGTGCTCAGAGCCATTTGAACCATTTGTGAAATATTTGGTTGTAGACCGGTCGGAACTACCGAACATGTAGTGTTAGTTTGTCCAATTATAGTAGAGATTAGGCATCAAGTCCCTTCAGAAGATCAGTATAACTTTCTTTGTGACCCGCAACATGTTGAAGCAACTGCACGCAAAGTTTCGAAAATAGAGCTCTGTAACGTACTAGCGCTATCTCTTGCCGGAGATATTCGGTAATTTATATTTAAATGTTATAAGTTTTTTGCACAGTGCAAGTAGTGTGTAAATTTAGTATTCGTCTAGATCTACATCATACCCCGCAAGCCACCTAATGGTGGGTGGCGGTGAGTACTCTTGGTACCACTAACTGACCCCCCCCCCCCCCCCCGCCCTGTTGCACTCATGAATGTCCTGCGGGAAGAATGATTGTCAGTAAGTCTCTGTATTGGCTCAAATTTCTCGAATTTTCTCGCCGTGGACATTTACGCGAGATGTACCGTATTTTACGTACTATAAGACGCACTTTTTTTGTCGAAAAGTTGCCTCAAAAATTCAGGAGTCTTATACTCGAAATTAATATAAAAATGTCCAATGTTTGATTCAGATTTCCGCTAGTCTTAAAAATGGACGTACATTCTATGCTGCGGGAAACCTACCTATAACTGGCAACATTGGATTCATCTGGCAGCAATAGTGCACCGATGCGACGAACATGAGTTGCTGGGGTTCACAAGCTTGCTAACACTGTCTCCCTCTCGCCCCTTCATCACAAACCTAGAACAATGTCTAGCTTATGATGCGTCATTGCAGTCTGTGGTGCCAGTGAACTTGAATCGAAAACGAGTTGTGTTATCGGTAACAGTTCAATATTTTTGTTAGTAGCTATTTTCGTAACGGAAAAAATTAAAGGCATTCACATCATGCGGGCTATAAATTAAAAGTAATAGCATATGCAGAAGAACATGGAAACAGAGCAGCTGAGCGCAATTTTGGCCCTCCACCAACAGAAAAAAACCATTCGATATTGGTGGGCAAGTGAAGAAGAACTGAAAAAAATGAGGAAGACTAAATGTGCAAATAGAGGACTGAATGCAAAATGGCCAAAAGTAGAAGGTGACGTATTCAGATGGATTCAAGGACACCGTGAAAATGGCATTGGAATTAATACAAGAATAATTCAAATGTACGCTCGTCAGCTAGCACTACAGTGGAACTTAACAGACTTCAAGGTTAGAGTTAATTATGCTACAGGTTTATGAAGCGTCATGGACTTAGCTTGCGAACAAAAACCAAAAATATCTCAGAAAACGCCACAAGAGAATGAATAGAAAATACTATCTATCCATCGCTTGATTATTCAACATAGAAAGAAAACCAATGTGGATCTAGGACAAATAGAAAATATGAACGAAACTCCTCTGACATTTGATGTGCCGAGTAATAGAATTGTTGCCATGAAAATTGCTAAAACTCTAACTATAAAAACAAGCAGACTTCAAAAAATGCACTACACTATTGTCCTTTCATGTTGTGGTGACAGTACTAAAGTTAATGGTTCAAATGGCTCTGAGCACTATGGGACTTAACATCTGAGGTCAGGCCGGCCGAGGTGGCCGAGCGGTTCTGGGCATTACAGTCTGCAAACGCGCAACCGCTACGGTCGCAGGTTCGAATCCTGCCTCGGGCATGGATGTGTGTGATGTCCTTAGGTTAGTTAGGTTTAAGTAGTTCTAAGTTCTAGGGGACTGATAACCTCAGAAGTTAAGTCCCATAGTGCTCAGAGCCATCTGAACCAAGCCATCTGAGGTCATCAGTCCCCTAGAACTTAGAACTACTTAAACCTAATTAACCTAAGGACATCACACACATCCATGCCCGAGACAGGATTCGAACCTGAGACCGTAGCGGGCTCGTGGTACTAAAGTTAATCTAGTGATCATTTCCAAAGGAAAAGAATGATACGAGGTGCATTCAAGTTCTAAGGCCTCCGATTTTTTTTCTAATTAACTACTCACCCGAAATCAATGAAACTGGCGTTACTTCTCGACGTAATCGCCCTGCAGACGTACACATTTTTCACAACGCTGACGCCATGATTCCATGGCAGCGGCGAAGGCTTCTTTAGGAGTCTGTTTTGGCCACTGGAAAATCGCTGAGGCAATAGCAGCACGGCTGGTGAATGTGAGCCACGGAGAGTGTCTTTCATTGTTGGAAAAAGCCAAAAGTCACTAGGAGCCAGGTCAGGTGAGTAGGGAGCATGAGGAATCACTTCAAAGTTGTTATCACGAAGAAACTGTTGCGTAACGTTAGCTCGATGTGCGGGTGCGTTGTCTTGGTGAAACAGCACACGCGCAGCCCTTCCCGGACGGTTTTGTTGCAGTGCAGGAAGGAATTTGTTCTTCAAAACATTTTCGTAGGATGCACCTGTTACCGTAGTGCCCTTTCGAACGCAATGGGTAAGGATTACGCCCTCGCTGTCCCAGAACATGGACACCATCATTTTTTCAGCACTGGCGGTTACCCGAAATTTTTTTGGTGGCGGTGAATCTGTGTGCTTCCATTGAGCTGACTGGCGCTTTGTTTCTGGATTGAAAAATGACATCCACGTCTCATCCATTGTCACAACCGACGAAAAGAAAGTCCCATTCATGCTGTCGTTGCGCGTCAACATTGCTTGGCAACATGCCACACGGGAAGCCGTGTGGTCGTCCGTCAGCATTCGTGGCACCCACCTGGATGACACTTTTCGCATTTTCAGGTCGTCATGCAGGATTGTGTGCACAGAACCCACAGAAATGCCAACTCTGGAGGCGATCTGTTCAACAGTCATTCGGCGATCCCCCAAAACAATTCTCTCCACTTTCTCGATCATGTCGTCAGACCGGCTTGTGCGAGCCCAAGGTTGTTTCGGTTTGTTGTCACACGATGTTCTGCCTTCATTAAACTGTCGCACCCACGAACGCACTTTCGACACACCCATAACTCCATCACCACATGTCTCCTTCAACTGTCGATGAATTTCAATTGGTTTCACACCACGCAAATTCAGAAAACGAATGATTGCACGCTGTTCAAGTAAGGAAAACGTCGCCATTTGAAGTATTTAAAACAGTTCTCATTCTCGCCGCTGGCGGTAAAATTCCATCTGCCGTACGGTGCTGCCATCTCTGGGACGTATTGACAATGAACGCGGCCTCATTTTAAAACAATGCGCATGTTTCTATCTCTTTCCAGTCCGGAGAAAAAAAATCGGAGGCCTTAGAACTCGAATGCACCTCGTAAAACCTTATGAAATACAGCCAGATGTTGTTGTTCACGTACATGACAAGGATCGGATGGACGAGGCTGGTATGAATGGGAGAGAATGGAAGGTGCTTTATTGAAGAAGAGTTCTCTTCTTATGCTGGATCAGTTCAGTAGTCATTTGAAAAGTTCTCTGAAAGTGGAAATTGAGATAGGGAAACACAAAGCTTGCTGTTATTCTGGGAGGACTTACTTCACAATTGCAGCCTCTTGATGTCTCGATAAATAAAGTATTTAAAGTGTGTATAAGACAGGAATGGAACAGATGGATGATAGGAAAACTCCAACATGAACTTACGGAGAAGGGAGCTTTAAAACCACCTACAATCAAACAAGTGTGCCAGTGGATAAAACAGTCGTAGTCTAGAGTGAAAGAAGACATTATTGTTAAATCTTTCAAGAAGTGCGGCATAAGTAACGCTCTTGATATCTTACACTGAGGAGCCAAAGAAACTGGTACACCTGCCCAATATCGTGTAGGGCTCACGCGAGCACGCAGAACTGCCACACCACGACGTAGCATGGACTCGATTAAAGTCTGAAACAGTGCCGGAGGGAATTTACATCATGAATCCTGCAGGGTGAGGTCTCTTCTGAACAGCACGTTGCAAGGCATCACAGATATGCTCAATAATGTCATGTCTGGGGGGGGGGGGGGGGAGGGGGGTTGGTGGTCAGTGGAAGTGTTTAAACTCAGAAGAGTGTTCCTGGAGCCACTCTGTAGCTATTCTGGACGTGTGAGGTGTCGCTGCTGGAATTGCCTAAGACCATCGAAATGCACAATAGACATGAATGGATGAAGGTGATCAGACAGGATGCTTATGTACGTGTCACCTGTCAGAGGCGTACCTAGACGTATGAGGGGTCCCATATCACTCCAACTGCACATGCCCTACACCATTACAGAGCCTCCACCAGCTTGAACAGTCCCTGCTGACATGCAGGGTCTATGGATTCATGAGGTTGTCTCCATGCCCGTACACGTACAACCGCTCGATACAATTTGAAACGAGACTCGTCCGACCAGGCAATACGTTTCCAGTCATCAACAGTCCAATGTCGGTATTGACGGGTACAGGCGAGGCGTAAAGCTTTTTGTCGTGCAATCATCAAGAGCACACGAGCAAGTCTTCGGCTCCGAAAGCCCATATCGATTATGTATCGCTGAATAGTTCGTACGCTGAAATTTTTTGATGGCCCAGCATTGAAATCTGCAGCAATTTGCGGAAGGGCTGCACTTCTGTCGCGTCGAAAGATTCTCTTCAGTCATCGTTGATCCCGTGCTTGCAGGATCTTTTTCCGGCCGCAGCGATGTCGGAGATTTGATGTTTTACCGGATTCTTGATATTCACAGTACATTCGTAAAATGGTCTTGTGGTCCCATCGTTCGTGCGCCTACTATTCCAGCACGTTCAAACTCACTTAAATCTTGATAACCTGCCATTGTAGCAGCGGTAATCGATCTAACAACTGCGCCGGACACTTGTGTAATATAGGCGTTGCCGACCGCAGCATCGTATTCTGCGTGTTAACATGTCCCTGTATTTGAGTACCCCTACCTATACCAGTTTTTTTTGGCGCTTCACTGTATATATGAAAAGGACAACGATGACAACGAAGAGGAAGAAAAAGAAGAAAAAGAAGAAAGTTCAGATGACGATTTTCAGGAATTTTGAAGGTTATTTCGATTTTATAAATTACGATTTTTTTAAATTTTGGCTTTGTAGTCTAATAACAAAAACGGTAAAAATATTTGTTTGGAAATTGCTTAAAAATTAATGGCGTCTTATAGTCCGTAGCGTCTTATAGTCGGTAAAATACCGTATGTGGGAGGAAGTAGTACATTGGCCGCCTCTTCACAGAAAGTACTCTCCCGAAATTTCAACAGCAAATCTCGACCTGATGCACAACGGCTCTCTTGTAACGTCTGCTAATGGATATTCTCTTCAGCACCTCCGAAACGCTCTCGCGCCGACTAAACGATCCCGTGACAGAAAGCGCCGCTCTTCGTTGGATCTTCTCTGTCTCTTCTATCAGTCATACCTGGTAAGGATCCCATATTGATGAATAATACTCAAGAATCGGTCGAGCAAGTTCCTGATAAGCCACTTCCTTCGTGGATGAGTTACATTTCCTTAAGATTCTTCCTATAAATCTGAGTCTGTCATCTGCTTTTCGTAGTATTTGTTTTATGTGGTCATTCAACATAAGGTCATTCTGGATAGTTACACCTAGGTATTTTACGGTAGATACTGTTTCCAGCAGTTTCTCATCGATTATGTAGTTGTAAAGTAGTGCTTTTCTATTTCTATGTATGCGCAGTAATTACATTTATTTACGTTCAGGGTCTATTGCTTGAGCCTGCACCTTTCATCAATCCTCTGCAGGTCATTCTGCAAATCGATACTGAATGCTTGCGTTGCTACTTTGTTACAGACAAACGCATCACCTGTGCGCAGTCTTAGAGGATTCGATGCCTTCTATTAGATCATTTATATACACTGTAAACAGTAACGGTCCTACCTCACTTCCTTGGGATACTCCGGAAATTGTCTTCACTTCTGGCGAATTTGTTGCGTTACGAGCGAGGTATTTAATTCTATCTGCAAGGAAGTCTTGAATTCAGTCGCAAATCTGGTCGATAATCTATATGCTCGTATTTTTCATTAACCTTCACTGCGGGACAGTGTGAAATGCCTTCCTGAAGTCAAGGAACGTGGCATCAACCTGAGCGCCGTTGTCCGCAGCGCTGTGGATCTCAAGAAGGAACGGTCAGGCTCCAGCTCTCGGCTAATATACGAGTGCAACTGCAGAGCGGCACGTTAAGTGTTTATCTGGCTCTGAGCACTGTGGGACTTAACAGCTATGGCCATCAGTCCCATAGAACTTAGAACTACTTAAACCTAACTAACCTAAAGACATCACACAACACCCAGCCATCACGAGGCAGAGAAAATCCCTGACCCCGCCGGGAATCGAACCCGGGAACCCGGGCGTGGGAAGCGAGAACGCTACCGCACGACCACGAGATGCGGGCTAAGTGTTTATCTGTTTCTGTGTTTTTCGTATTGTGTTTATTACATTTCGTTTGTGTTTTTCTCTGTTTAAGAGGTTTAATCGCACGTTTTTGTAACTGTAAATTCATTCAGTCTGTAGCGCAGAAGCTGCTCACTGAACAGCCAACAACATAGCTCATTAACGCGTAGCGTCCATTTGTGACAAATCAGGAGGGTAGCAAGTTGCATAACTAGAATTCTGTCTGCTTTTATAGTTATTTCTTCAGTTAGCCTTGCTAGGATGGCTAGGATGTGTGCACGATGCGTGCGGACGCAGGAGGAGTTGGCCGCAGCCCGCGAACAGCTGAATGCGCTTTTGGCTACGGCCAGTCATATTCAGACTACTGTCTCGGGGTGTAGCGGTGGCGGAGAATCTGGCACGTTGTATGGGACATCTCAGTTGTCGCTTGTTTTGCCCACGGGCTCTAGTTCCGAGACACCTGCTAGTGCACTAGATATGGGTCGTTCGCGAACTCACGGGTCCAAAGGAACGGTTCACCAAGATGAACGGAACGAGCGAGGAACGAATTCTAAGTAACGGTCTTTCATAGTTCACTTCGGTCGCGGCTTTCTACTTATACTTCCCGGGAACGGGAAACGGTCGGTCTCGTTCCCGAATGACACGTCGGCTGGTCTCGTTCCAGCCTCGGTCCCGTTCCCGTCGGTCTCGGTCTCGATCTCGTTCGGTCGGACTCGTCCTTCTTCGTGTGGCCACTCGTCGCAGTTCCACTGCCGACTGCTCATAGTTAGTTCAGTATCGAGTTGTTGTGCGTTTCGTTCGCTGCAGACGCCCATTCTAGATCTGTTTCAAACCTTTTTTGAACTCTGAACTTCTGGTTCTTTTCGTATTCTATTCAGCGTCCACGACCGGTTATTAAAATGTATTTTATAATTACGTAAATTACTTAAAAATTACGTGGTATGTAATACATACATCTTTCCAGGTAACAAAACGGCGTATCAGCTTACTTCACTATTTCGATAAACAGCAGAAGAAATACTTGTAAAAAGGCACGATTTTTTGTAATTACTCAAGCAAAGGACGTCGGCACGTCACACACTAGTGGCCATTTTCCGTCTTTTTTTGATCCAAGGTAAAAGAGCATGTTCATTGTTATGGAAGGCAGACCGACTTACAACCAAATGAAGCCCGTGCTTCGTAATTGAGTGTATGGAGTCATATTTTGTAAAGAGAATACGATAACTCCTACAATATTATTTCAGTGGTACAGGGTGGTCCACGAAAAATCGGTCCCGAGTACTAGACTGCTCATTGTCGCTTACCAATCGTCATCTGTTGTTTCAAAAATGGTTCAAATGGCTCTGAGCACTATGGGACTTAACATCTGAGGTCATCAGTCCCCTAGAACTTAGAACTACTTAAACCTAACTAACCTAAGGACAGCACACACATCCATGCCCGAGGCAGGATTCGAACCTGCGACCGTAGCGGTCGCGCGGTTCCAGACTGAAGCGCCTAGAACCGCTCGGCCACTCCGGCCGGCATCTGTTGTTTCAAACTTGTTTGCATTAGATTATTTGTTATTTCTTCACTGCCTAATTATTACATGTTTATCTATTCTGCTCGTAGCGGTCAACAAATCGTCCGTAATTGGCGAGCAGTCTGTACTCGGGGCCGGTTTTTCGTGCGCCACCTTATATTATTTCACTGCGATCAGCCTCATAACGCTGCAGTTGACTAAACGAGTTGTTTTGCAGAATCACGAAAATTACAGGTGTGTGAGAATTCTGGTATGAATAAAAACTCTATACTCCAGGGGGGAGGCAAGTGCCCCCTCTCGGCGCCTTCCATCTTCAGTCACCTATGCTGCTAATTTTTAATTTTTCATAAGAACCATATACCAAGCACAATGAACGGTGAACGAGTAAAGATGAACGGTTCCCAAAAGAGCTATCACCAGTGAACTAGTTCCCAAGGATGAACAAGTTTGCCCATCTCTATAGTGCACCGGACGCGGTGGATCTGCCCTCACAAAGCAGCGTGAGTGGCGTGTGGCAACGCGTTCGCGTCGCTCGAGGCGGAGGGCCAGTGTGGAGACTGGCCATCTGGCTTCGCCCATGCACCCTGTGAGTGGACAGGTGGCCGCTCCTTCAGCAGGGTCCGAGCACGCACGCGGGTGGAGGGATTTACTAGTTATTTGAAGCTCCAATAACGCAGCCCCTTAGGCAGACAGCGTTCAGGGCTGGAAAGAAAGCCAATGTGCAATCGGTATGTCTGCTGCGGGGCCTCATTTGAGATGTGGAGGCGGCCTTGTCTGTGGCTATCGAGCGCGCAGGGTGCAGTCGTCTGAAAGTTGTGGCTCACGACGGCATCAACGACGCCTGTCGCATGGGTTCTGAGGCGATCCTCAGTTCGCACAGGCGGCTCTCGGAGATAGTGAAGGCTGCTGGTCTCGCGCGCGGGGTGCAAGCAGAGCTTGCAATTTGCAGAATCGTTCTCAGAGTTGATCGGGGTCCTTTGGTTTGCAGCCGAGTGGAGGGTCTCAACCAAAGGCTCCGTCGATTCTGTGATGGTCTTGGCTGCAGATTTATACACCTGCGCTGTCGTATGGGGATTTGTAGGACTTCCCTTGATAGGCCAAGGGTGCACTACACAAAGGAAGCAGCTACTTGAGTAACAGAGTAGTTGTGCATTACGCATGAGGGTTTTTTAGGCCAGGCAGTAGTTTGAGGTTCTCCGAAGAACACTTGCCAGTCGATATGCAGCCAGGGAAGTCAAACGGCAGACACTTCGACTGTCACAATTTTATCAGTAAGCAGTCGAAGTATTCGTAATAAAGTTCCAGGATTTAGTTCAAATGTTTCAAATGGCTCTGAGCACTATGGGACTCAACTGCTGTGGGCATCAGTCCCCTAGAACTTAGAACTACTTAAACCTAACTAACCTGAGGACATCACACACATCCATGCCCGAGGCAGGATTCGAACCTGCGACCGTAGCGGTCGCGCGGTTCCAGACTGTAGCGCCTATAACAGGATTTAGTACCCTCCAGGGAAGTCCTAGTGCTCAAATTATTCTTGGGACTGAGAGGTGGTTGAAACCCGACGTGGAAAGCTCTAAGGTATTTTGCGAGACGAGGAACGTATGTCGAAAAGACTGATTAGAAGGCATAGGAGGGGGAGTGTTCACTGCAGTTAACAAAAATATTGTCTCTAGTGAGGTCGAAGTTGAGTGTGACAGTAAAGTTACACTAAGTGAAAACAAGTTAATTGCTGGATGTTTTTATCGGCTACCCGATTCTGCTGTGGCGGTGCTAGAGTCAATAAAAGAAAGTCTACGGTCAATAGCGCGTAAATACCCAGATCATACAATACTAATTGGAGATGACTTTAACTTAACGAGCATAGACTTGTATGTCTATGAATTCATTGCGGAGGGTACAGACAGGAAGTCATGCGAAATACTTTTGAACACGTTTCCTGAAAACTGTTTTGAGCAGCTAGCTCGGCAGCCCACACGCAATGGAAGTATCTCAAACTCCGTAGCTACAAATAGGCAAGACCTTATCGACATTGTCAGTATAGAAAAGGGGATTAGCGATCATGATGTCATCATAGCAACTATGATCACGAAAGTTAATAAATCAGTCAAGAAGGCTAGAAGAGTGTTTCTTTTAGATAGAGCAGAGGAATAGCTATTAGCATATCACTTAGGCAGCGAACTGGCATCACCTGGTTTCAGTAAGATGGATGTAGAGGAATTATTGGCAATGTTTAAGCAGATTGTAAATCGTGGTCTGGAGAATTATGTGCCTAGTAAGTGGATGAAGGATGAAAAACAGCCGGCCGCGGTGGTCTCGCGGTTCTAGGCGCGCAGTCCGGAACCGTGCGACTGCTACGGTCGCAGGTTCGAATCCTGCCTCGGGCATGGATGTTTGTGATGTCCTTAGGTTAGTTAGGTTTAAGTAGTTCTAAGTTCTAGGGGACTAATGACCACAGCAGTTGAGTCCCATAGTGCTCAGAGCCATTTGAACCATTTTTTGATGAAAAACACACAGCATGGTTTAATAAAGAAATCCGTAAGATGCTGAGGAAGCAGAGGCTGCTGCACTCTCGGTTCAAAAGGGAACGCACAAATGACGATAAGAGAAGGTTAGTAGAGATTCGTGTGTCTCTAAAAAGATCTATGCACGAAGCATACAACAACTACCATCGTCACACCATAGCAAAAGATCTGGCAGACAACCTGAGAAAATTCTGGTCCTGTGTAAAATCGCTAAGCGGGTCTAAGGCATCCATTCAGTCCCTTGCTGACGAGTCTTTTATGGCAGTTGAAGATAGCGAAATGAAAGCTGAAGTTTTAAATTTCACGTTCAAGAAATCATTCACGCAGGAGAATCGAACAAGCATACGGTCACGTGGCCACCGAACAGACACCCGTATGGACGACGTAGTAATAAGCATCCCTGGTGTAGAGAAACGAGTGAAAGATTTGGAAGCAAATAAATCACCCGGTCCGGATGGAATACCAATTCGATTTTACAAAGAGTACTTTATGGCATTGGCCCCTTACCTGATTTGCATTTATTGCGAATCTCCCGCTCAACGCAAAGTCTCAAGCGAAGGAGCAGACCTGCAAAATTACATTTCAGTATCCCTAACTTCTGTTTGCTACAGAATCCTTGAACATATTCTCAGTTCGAATGTAATAAACTTTCTTGAGACTTAGAAGCTTGTGTCCACGAATCAGTATGGTTATAGAAACCATCGCTCCTGCGAAACTCAGCTTTCTTTTTTCTCACTTGATGTACTGCGAACTATGGATGAAGGGCAACAGGCAAATTCCATATTTGTAGATTTCCGGAAAGCATTTGACACGGTGGCGCATTGCAGGCTGTTAACGAAGGTACGAGCATATGGAATAAGTTCACAAATACGTCAGTGCCTCGAAGACTTCTAAAATAATAGAACCCAATATGCTGTTCTCGACGGCGAGTGTTCATCGGAGACAACGGTATCGACAGGAGTGCCCTGGGAAATGTGATAGGATCGCTGTTGTTCTCTATAGACATAACTGATTTAGCGACAGGGTGGGCAGCAATCTTCGGTTGTTTGTTTATGATACCGTGGTGTACGGTAAGGTGTCGAAGTTGAGTGACTGTAGGAAGATACAAGACGACTAGACATAATTTTCAGTTTGTGTGTGAATGGCAGCTAGCCCTAAATGTGAAACATGTAAGTTAATGCGTGTGAGTAGGAAGAACAAACCTGTAATATTTGGATAAAGTGTTACTAGTGTCCTACTTGACACAATCAAGTCGTTTAAATATCTGGGCGTGACGTTGCAAAGCAACGTGAGATGGAGCGAGCATATGAGAACTGTGGTAGGGAAGGCGTATGGTCGACTTCGGTTTGTTGGGAGAATTTTAGGAAAGAGTAAAGGAGACCGCATATAGGACGCCGGTGTGACCTATTCTTCAGTACTGCTCGAGTATTTGGGATCTGTACCCGGTTTGATTGAAGGAAGACATCGAAGCAATTCAGAGGCGGGTTGTTAGATTTGTTACCAGTAGGTTTGAACAACAAGTAAGTGTTACGGATATGCTTGGGGAATTCGATTGGGAATCCCTGGAGGGAAGGCGATGTTCTTTTCAAGAAACACTATTGAGAAAATTTAGAGAACCGGCATTTGAAGCTGACGCCGAACGATTCTGCTGCCGTCAACATACATTGCACGTAAGGACCACAATGATAATATACGAGAACTTAGGGCTCATACGGAGGTATATAGATAGTCGTTATTTCCTCGCTCTATATACGAGTGGAACAGGAAAGATAATGACTAGCAGTGATACAGCGTGCCCTCCCCCACCGTACGGTGGCTTCCGGAGTACCTATGTAGATGCAGATGTAGAACGAGCTAGGTTTCGCAAGAGCTCTGTTTACGGAGTCCACAATGATTTTCATGTAGGAGATTTTCGTTCTCCAAAAACGTATTAAAATTAGAATAGCGGCAATCCAATCATACTTACAGAGAGTCTAGTAATAAAGAGCTACTAATCACGAAGTGGCCGTGCGGTTAAAGGCGCTGCAGTCTGGAACCGCAAGACCGCTACGGTCGCAGGTTCGAATCCTGCCTCGGGCATGGATGTTTGTGATGTCCTTAGGTTAGTTAGGTTTGACTAGTTCTAAGTTCTAGGGGACTAATAACCTCAGTCGTTGAGTCCCATAGTGCTCAGAGCCATTTTTTTTTTTTTTTTTTTTTACTAATCACGACACGCGACTGGCATGACTTCCAGGACTGCCATGAAACTTTGAACGTGTGTAAAACAGAAATGAAAGTGTACTGCACGGATGTGGTTTAAATTCCTTTCTTTAAATGGTGGTATATTTATACCAGTTAAATTTATCGTGCACATTATGTTACGTTAAATACTTTATTTAGCTTCAAGTAACTTTATGACAATAAACTGAACAATAATCGATTTTTATGAGGTGCCACTTGCGCTCTAAGCCATCTGCAACAGAGATTCAAGAGAACATGTATTGATGAAGCAGCAATAAATAAATAAAAAAATTCAAATACAATATTTATTCGCTTTTTTATCCCTGACATTATAATGAAAACAAACACTAGTGTTAATTTTCTCTATTTCGTCTGTCTGTAGGGTCACTAATAATTGCCATCGATGCTGAAATCAGCTTGTCGTAGTAGATGTAGAGACTTTTATCTAGTAAACAGACCGTAACTGAAACGAAAATGACGTTTCTTAATAATCGTACACTGCAGTCTCTGATGAGACGAGGGACAGTTTCAAGCTTTCTGTTAGTTTACCTGAAAAAACAAAAAACAGTAGCCAGCCACTCTTTTGCATACATTTATTTTATGGATAGGACTTGTTTCGGTCTTTCACCCATCTTCAACTTGCGTAAAAAAAATAGATCTTCATTAGTACAACGTTTTCTTGACTGCGCTTTGAATAATGCGGCTCGCTCCTGTTCTGTAATTTGTGGCTCCTTTTTCACCTTTATGCCCACAACACAAACACTTTATGTCCACAAACGCACTGATACATTTTCATAGTCGGTTACATTGCGAATCCTGTGCTACATCAGTGCACTTTTGTAATGGATGTAATCGTAAAAAAGGAGACACAAATAAAAGAATTGATGAAAACATACATGAATTATGCGAGTTGCATATGGGTGAAAGCCACAATTGCGTCCTTACATTAAATAGAGTTGTACAAGACTGTGGCCGGTTGCTGTTTTTCTTCAAATAATTCAGTCCACAGCCACGGAACTTAACAACCATTAATATGTATGAATTAATGTTTTCTGTTGGTTATTTTCCTGTACTCTAAGAACAAATTAGGATCAAACGCACCCTATTTGTGAGATGATGTATTCTGTCAATGGCGTCCTCTTCCGAGACGATAATTTCGCTATTCACGCTGCCACGTATATCTAGGAACTGTCTGTAAACATGTCGATCTTCCAAGACAATGATTTTGCTAGTCACACTCCCATGTATATTTGGGAACAGTTTGGAAAACGTATAGCTGATCTGAATAAGTAGGCGTCGCGAGCGTCTGAGCACCCTTAGAGGCCCCCGCTGTGCATGCAACCTGCGCAACACACCTGTTGCAGTTCTCCAACGTTGATCTCCAGCGGCAGAATTCTTCAGAACTCTTGGTGTTCAAAATTCATATTCTGCGGCTTTTCCTGCGTAACATAATCTATTATTTTTTACTTTATTATATCTAATCTGTGGGTTCGCTGCACGTGGATACTTCTAAAAACTACAACTGACTTGGCGCGTTAAATGGCTCAATCATTTAGCAGACCTGTGGAAGCTCAGTCTAGAATTTTTATGCCAAGTGGCCGGATCACTGTGTTTTGTGAACTCTTCTATAGATCCGTGAAGTCTCTTGCAAGACCGCTTGAAAGTATATGTCGACGATATGTGAAACCCTAATCTTCCTTCGTTCCGCGGTGTTCGTGACGCTCATCGATGTTGAAAGTCTGCTCTACCAGTCTATGAGCTGCTCTGTCCAGTGTCCGCGATGAATCTTCAGATACTCTTTAAGGATATTTGCTTCAGCCTTAATGTACTGCTGAAACCTGCTCGAGTAAATCTTCCTTAATACCATTGAGAGACCGGATACCATGCTGATGGGCCAGTAGCTACCTGCCAAGCAACGACTTTTAGTGCCCTTGGGAATGGCCAATATCTCAACTTATTTCCATACCACTGACTGGTGAGTAGAATCTTAGACCTTGCAGCAATCGTTTGTAACTAGCTGCTTTAGAATTGGTTCATGATACCGTCTGTCTGCTAGTTATTTTGTAACAAAGACGATCGTGAATTATTTTGGTGCGACAGATTGCATCTTGGTCTCAGAGATATCTCGTCAGCCGGTTGATATTGTAATTAAGAAGCAGCCTGTAGTATGAAGATGTAAGCGAGACCGTCGGCTATGTACAATACAATCGCGTTGACATGGCAGTCATATTTCCTTGATGATTATTCACCTCCGTAACATGTCCGATTGTGCTCCACTGGGGTGTAGCTGTGTCGAATCATTCAATTACAAGCCTCTCCGCAGTGCCTCATGGAGTGAGAACATTTGACACTGTTGATGGTAATTCGTCCGCCTGATGGGGAGGCTGAGCCGGCTGCCACCAATTTCCTCTCTCTTACGTACATTGCCACGCATCTGCTGGTTCAAAGTGGTTCAAATGGCTCTGAGCACTATGGGACTTAACTTCTGAGGTCATCAGTCCCCTATAACTTAGAACTACTTAAACCTAACTAACCTAAGGACATCACACACATCCATGCCCGAGGCATGATCGAACCTGCGACCGTAGTGGACGCATCTGCTGGGTGAATAGTATTTGACTATGCAAGGAACTAGTCTGCACCATTGTAAAGGCTGCAGTTGGCACCATTTTAGCATTCACGACAATATGAACAGAACTGCATCTCGCTAACTAGCAAAGAATGTGCCTACTTACTGCATAGAGTTCAGCGGTGACTGTCATTCAGCAGAGATTTTCCTGCTCTATAATTTCACTCAGTTTTCGAAGTAACAGTATTATTCTGGACGTGTTAAGTCAGAATAACTCTTATTCCATTAATACTGGACGCATCGTAACTCTGAATCTATGCTAAATTATGTCTAAATCAGTTCAATGGTAGGACAAAGGCAATAACACGCTACCTCAATTAAGGACTATGCCTAGTGAAACACTGCGGTATTCAAATAGCTCTCTGGGATGAAGAGAGACCTTCTTTAGTCTACAGTGACATTAAATTGACACAGTATATATTACTGAACGAACTACGGTAACTGAAATGGATGATGATATGGAAACGCTCATCTAGTTATTCTGATTAAGTTTTCGGTAATTTTTCTAAGCCACTTCACCAAAGTTAAAAACTATTTCTTCTCCCTATTTATTGCATGTGATGTAGTGCACTGAGGCCTACGTCCAAAATGTTAAACGTTGTTGTTGTTGTTGTTGTTGTGGTATCCAGTCCGAAGTCTGAAAACTAGTTTGATGCAACTCTACACGCTAGTTCACCCTGCATAACTTATACAACCTACACATAATTAATCCTCCTTACTACAGTCAAATATTCCCTATACAACTTTTACCTCACACACTTCCCTCCATTACGAAACCGACAATTCCTTGTTGGCTCAGGATGCGTCCTATTAAATGATCCCTTCTTCTAGTCAAGTTGTGCCACACATTTCTTTTCTTCCCAGATAGATTCAACGTCTCTTCCTTAATTATCCACTCTACCTATCTAATCTTCAGTATCCTTCTGTCGCACCTCTTTCGAAAACTTCTATTCTATTCTTATCCAAACTGTCTATATTTCTCGTTTCACATCCAGATAAGGCTCCACTCCATTCCTAAAACTTAGATCTATGTTTGATGATAAATAAATTATCTTCTTTGGAAACGCTTTTCCTGTTGTTACCAGTCTGTATTACATACGCCGAGAAGGAAAAGTAATAGGAAAACATGGATAGAGGATACAGGATGCAAGGGGACGCCGCCTGGTAACGTTTTGAACAGAGCACAATTTAGTCATTACTAAGACTTGGGTTGGAAATCATGAAAGAAGGCTGTATACATGGAAGAAACCCAGAGACACCAGAAGGTTTCAGATGGATTACAATCCTTTTCTCTGCAACTTCCCCTGAGTACATGTATGTCACATATAGTGCACACATTTCTTGGTCCATCTCCTCTTTGTCCATCTCTACCCATCACCTCTTCACCTTCCCATCTGTCCATCTCCTCCTCCCCCCTCTCAGTCCATATTCTCTTCCCTCCTCTCTTTCTGCCCATCTCCTTCACTCCTTCTCTCCCTGTACATGTCCTCCTCCCCCTCTCCTCTGTACATACACTCCTACAGCCTCTCTTCCTACACACCTCCCTCCCTGTCTCTATCCATCTCAGTCTTCCCACAGGCATGCCCATCCCCATGTGTAGCCCCTGAAAAAAAGTTGATAAAACAGGCTGGTACTACTCCCACAACATGCCTCTTTTGCAGCACTTGAAATCCTTTTTCTTCATGATATGTAGGTTGCCAAGCAAAGGAGGCTGATACTACTCCATCATAACATGCCTGTTGCGCTAGGCAGCCTACATGTTAGGGTTTGGAGAACGTTTCTTACACCTGACATGTAGACTGCCCAGTAAAGCAAGTCAATGAGGCAAATAGCAAATCGATACTATTACCAAACGACATAGCTGTTGTGCAAGGTAGCCTACATGGAAAGGGTTAAGAAACACACAAACACACGTCTGTATCTCCGTAAATATTAGAGTTAGAGCATTCCAACCCCCAACATGTATGTTGGTCCTCTTTGGGCAAGGAGATTGTGTGGCAGATTTGGCCCACTCTACTCCAGGGACCTGGGAGGAGTTCTTTTGAAACAAGATTTTAAACTGCAAACCAGTTCCATGTGCAGATGTGGACTCTAACTATAATTTATTGGTTTCGAAATGCAGAGTTAAACTAAAGAAATTGCAAAAAGGTAGGAAATTAAGGAGATGAGCCTTGACAGTTTGAAATAACCACTGATTGTGACGAGCCTCAAAGGGAGTATAATGCAAGAGAGGAAAGGAATACCTGCCATTGTGTCACAACGACACCTCAATGCCATGTAACCTGTACCTATATTATATGCAACGTCTGTTATATAGACTTATCAGCCAGAACGTTATGACCACCGACATACTATCGATATAAACCCATCCAGGCTATAGCAGCGTCATCTGGCGAGGAATGACTGCTAGTTAGACACACGCACGATGCATTCAGTACCAACGAGCGTGCTGTCTGTGTGTAGAATGGGGATGGCACGCGATCTATCTGAGTTTGACTGTGGGCAGATTGTGGTGGTCCGGAGGCTCGACACGATCATTTCGGAAACTTCACGACTTGTCGGGTATTCAAGGACTGCTGTGGTGAGTGTTTCCAACACGTGGCGAAACCAAGATGAAACCACATTCAGACGTCGTGGGGTTCGGCGGTTACCCCTCATTAGAGATATCGGGCGTTGTAGGCTGGGCAGATTGGTAAATCAGCACAGGCGGCGACTGTGGCAGAACTAACATCATAATTTAATTCTGGGAAGAGTGCAAGTGTGTCTGAACACACGATCACCCCTAACAATTGGCCTCCACAGCCGACGACCCATGCACATACCAACGTTAAAACCACGACATCGGCGACCTCGACTGAAATGGGTACGTGACCATCGGCGCTGGACGTTAACGCAAGGGCAGAGCAGTGCATGGTCTGATGAATATCAACAACTTCTTCATCATGGCGATGGGAGGGCGCGAATCCGTATACTTCCGGGGGTACAGCTCGTTGACAGCTGTACAGAGGGACGGAGACAAGCTGGCGACGGCTCCATTATGATCTGGGGAGCATTCACGTGGGCATCCATGAGTCCAGTGGAGCTCGTGCAAGGCACGGAGTATCGTACACTTGTTGCAGACCACGTACACCCCTTCGTGACGATCGTGTTTCCGGGGGTAGTGGCATTCTTCAAAAATATAATGCGCCATGACACAAGACCAGGAGTGTGATGGAGTGGTTCGAGGAACACAGTGACGAGTTCCAATTGATGTACTGGTCCCCCAACTTCCAGATGTGAACCTGATCGAACATATCTGTGATGAGATTGCACATTGTGTCAAGAGATCATGGGCCCCTTCCCGGAATTTATGGAAATCACGTGACTTGTACGTGCAGATGTGGTGCTAACTCCCTCCAGCGACCTCCCAAGGTGTCATTGCTTCCAGACCACGTCGCTTCGCCGCTGTTATCCGCGCCAAAGGTGAATATACCGGCTATTAGGTAGGTGGTCATAATGTTCTGTCTGATCAGTGTATTGTTAATCAAATGTCGTCGTTGGTACCGGAGGAATTTATAGCTCAATTACATGAAATATCCCATTAGTGATGTCAGTGCTTGGACTGCTGTGAGAGCACAGCTGCTGCAGTTCATTTAAGTTCCCTTTGGTTAATTCCAAACAGTTCATAAAATTTATAACAGGGGGAAGTTCCTTGACTCTAGGCAGTCACTTTGTCGCGCATCTGAAGATGCATCTCTATTGATGCAAAATCGGTAGTGACTTTTCAGTTACAGTATTTTAACGATCACTGCGGAGGAATTTACTTGTCATGTGCAACAGTAAGTGATTAAGACTGTTGTATACTGGCGTACACATAGGAAGAGCTGATCCCTCTCTCGACTGAACTGATAGAGCAAAGTGGTGCAGTGCTAAAGCACTGGATTCCCATTCTGTGCCGGCCGAAGTGGCCGTGCGGTTCTAGGCGCTGCAGTCTGGAACCGCGAGACCGCTACGGTCGCAGGTTCGAATCCTGCCTCGGGCATGGATGTGTGTGATGTCCTTAGGTTAGTTAGGTTTAACTAGTTCTAAGTTCTAGCGGACTAATGACCTCAGAAGTTGAGTCCCATAGTGCTCAGAGCCATTTGAACCATTTGAACCCATTCTGTAGATCAGTGGTCAAATCCCAGTCATACCTTTCGAATTCAGGCTTTCGGTGATTCCCCTAAACGACTAGAGGCAAATGCCAGTGTGCTCTTTAGAAAGATCTCGTTCGACTACCTTCGCCATCCGTAACCAATCCGATCTATACTGAAGTGACAAAAATCATTGGATATCTCGTTTTATCGGGTCTTACTTCCTTTTTCCCGGAGTAGAGAAGCAGTTCTACGTGGTGCGGACTCAAAAAGTCGTTGGAAGTCCCCTGCAGAAATATTGAGCCATGCTATCTCTATAGCCGTGCATAATTGTAAAAGTGTTGCCGATGCAGGATGTTGTGCACGTACTGACCTCTCGATCATGTCTCACAAATGTTCTATTGGTTTCATGTTGAGCAATCTGGGTGGTCTAATCATTCGGTCGAATTGTCCGATATGTTTTGCCATGGCGCATTATCACCCATAAAAATTCCGTCATTATTTGGGAGCATGAAGAACTTGAATAGCTGCAAATGGTCTCTAGGTAGCCGAACATAACCATTTACAGACAATTATTGGTTCAGTTGAACTAGAGGAATTTTGCAGACTGTCCTAACGAATACGTTCGTCTTACGTTCCACATTGATACCTGCGGTTATTTCACGCACTGACAAATCTATGTAAACGCTGTTGCGCTCGGTCGTTAAGTTAAGGCCGTCGGCCACTGCGTTGTCCGTTGGGAGAGGTAATGCATGAAATTTAGTATTCTCAGCACACTCTTGGCGCTGAGGACCTCGAGATACTGAAATCCCTGAAGATTTCCAAAATAGAATGTCCCATGCGCGTAGCTCCAACTACCATTGCGCGTTCAAAGTCTGTAATTCCCGTCGTGCGGCCTTAATCAGCGGGAAATCTTTTCACATTAATCACCTGAGTACAAATAACGGCTTCGCCAATGCACCACCCGTTTATACCTTGTGTGGGCGATACTTCCGCCATTTGTATATGTGCATATTGCTATTCCATGATTTTTGTAACCTCAGTGTGTGCTCCGCCTCTGACGATTTCATTGTCGACGGAACATTTTTGTTTTGCACATTATTCTCCGATCTGTTACTTAAAAATAAACAGTATTATAGCAAAACTGAAATTATCTATGTTTAAGTGAGATTTTATTCGAAAATTGTTGATATTTAGCGTGAAACAGAGGGCTGCTGTAGTAAAAATGATAAAACAATACAGATTTATCATATAGCGCTAGAAAACGCAACTGCCGCAAAAAAATGGTAAACTTAAAAAAAATTACATATGAAATACCACTTCAATCTTTCGCCGATCTTATATGAAACATGCTTCTGGTGTTGCTAAACAACTTTCGCACTTATCAAGAATAAGAGGAAACACTTGCTTTTGATCATGATGATAAACGTTCTGCTGAGTATAAAATGTAAACAATAATTATATTTATATTTATTTTTTATGTTTGTGCTTGTAAACTGTACTTGCATCAGAAGTAATTGTTTTTGTTACATAAGAGATCAGAAGATACGTGGTCAACTAATTTTTATTTCGTTGTTATTTGACATTGTCAGATGGGAAGATATGCGACCTGTTGTGTTAAAATATGTAGATAAAAAATCATAGGCCAAGATGGCTAAAAAAAAGGAATTGTAGCGATATTTTCCTGAGATTTTTATCCACATATTTTAATTTTTATTACTTATAAAATGCTATTTATATTTTTTAAGGTTATGAAATACACAATGGACTAACGCCAAACGATGTGCGGTTCTAAACAAACAAACAAACAAAGAACAAAGAGAAGTGGTCGGCTCCCACTTTCTCTCTCACATATTCATTTATGTTTCTTTCCCTCGCAATGCCATCAGTACTGCCGGTAACCCTACCATTTACTACGTCATTTATGTGCTGTACTAAAACCACAGAACCGTAGTTTTAGTGGAGCGCCACTCTGTATGTACCTAATTTATGATAAGAAATTCATTGCAACCACATGTACCCTTCTTGATCCTGCAGTTTTTACAAACGTTAGTTTATGTTCAACACCGCGATTACTCACTGATTATCTAAGCGTTTCAGATCTCTAGATAGTTGAAGATGCTTTTTTTGTCTCAACACAAGCCGATCGGTAGCACTACATGATCCTTTTTCGAGTGTGTGCCATGTTCTTCACTTCGCGATTATTGTTTATAGATTCATCTATGGGGTTCCTCCTTAGTGAGCATTCGTACAGCTGAGCACTCGCTTTATTTTGAAGAAATTTAGCGAAACTACTGAGAATTTAACTATGTGCAAGTATGCTGAGGTTCAGGCCATATTCTGTTTGACTACAATTCTATAGCTACAGTGTTACTACAGTTGGTTCAGCATCAAAAGAAACGGAGCAAAGTCCATGCCAATGTCAAATGCATATTGCTCAGGTTGCTATTTAGCCACTGAGAAGATGACACTGCGTGCTTCTCTACTGTTACGTAGGCACTGGTAGAGTACACCAATCGTATATTACTGAACTTTCGTAGTATTTGTGGTTTCCCTTAGGTCTCTAGAAGATGTTAATGTACCGGGTTTGTATGTTACAGCATCAGTCTGGCATGGAGACAAACGTGACACTGTGGCAGTTTCTGCTGGAGTTGCTCATTAGCAACCAGTACACGAGCATCATAGCGTGGACTAATAACGACGGAGAATTCAAGCTGGTCAACGCGGAGGAGGTGGCGAGACTATGGGGACTGCGCAAGAACAAGACCAACATGAACTACGACAAGCTGAGCCGCGCTCTGCGCTACTATTACGACAAGAACATCATCAAGAAGGTGCTCGGCCAGAAGTTCGTCTACAGGTACGCACAGTATTCAGATACCTCGACGAGACAGAACATAGGTCCTCGATATACGATGGCACAAACTAGTGAAAAATCTAGAAGATGCTTTGAGGCCAAACTTCTGTTTCTTCTTGGTACAAATATGTTATCTGGATGTACATTGTCCAGTCATATTAATACACTGTACAGCGTGATCGACGTGGTCCCACAGAATCTCGATTGTGTTTAAATCCGAAGAGCTTTGTGGCCGGGGATGTACGGTAAACTTATTCTGGTGCTCGTCCAACCACGTACATATACTAGCTGTGTAACACGTAGCATTGTCCTGCTGTAGATGCCATTGTGCCAAGGAAAAACAACCTACATGTAGGGGTGGACAGGGTCCTCAAGGATAGATTCATACTTGTGTTGATTCATTATGCCTTCCATAATGACGAGATCGCTCAGGGAATGTACCAAAACAATCCCCGGACCGTAACGCTTCCGCTTCTGGCCTCGACGCTTTCAACGATTATTGCAGGGTGTTCGCTTTCAGACGTTTCACTCCGTATATGCCAACGATCATCTGTCCAATGGAACATAAAACAGGATTCATCTGAAAAGACCTCCCGTCGCCACTCAGTGGACGTTCAGTTACGGTATTAGCGTGCAAATTTCAACCTTAATCGCTGATGAACTAGTCAGCATGGGTGCATGAACTCACTTGCTGCGAGGGCCATATGCAGCAACGTTCGCTGAACAGTCGTTGAGAAGACACTGTAGTAGCCCCTTGGTTCAACAGTCGGTTGCTCAAAAGTTGTAAGTCTATCCACCCGTGCACATGTCTGCAGCCGTTGTTCCTCTTTGTCATCTACGGCCCGTGCTGCCCCATAGTTGCCTCGGCGCCTATTTTGGATGGCGCCATTTTGCTACATGCCAACGGCCTTGCCGCAGTGGTAAGACCGGTTCCCCTCATATCACCGAAGTTAAGCGCTGTCGGGATGGGCTAGCACTTGGATGGGTGACCGTCCCGTCTGCCGAGCGCTGTTGGCAAGCGGGCTACACACAGCCCTTGTGAGGCAACCTGAGGAGCTACTTGAGTGAGAAGTAGCGGCTCCGGTCGCGAAAACTGACAACGGCCAGGAGAGCGGTGTGCTGACCACATGCCCCTCCGTATCCGCATCCAGTGAAGCCCCTGGGCTGAGAGGATGACACGGCGGCCGGTCGGTACCGTTGGGCCTTCCAAGGCCTGTTCGGACGGAGTTTAGTTTAGTTTAGTTTATTTTGCTACGTACGGTGTACTTTAACGACGGAGCCACGCAAACAGTTTACAATTCAGGCGTTTCGGAAATGTTTCCACCCCTGTGTTGAATGCAAATGACTATGCCTCTTTGGAGGTCAGAAAAATCGATCCATTTCCGCATTGCGACAACGATTGCACTGTTTTCCGCTTCCCCCGACACACTTTACATACTCTCCACTGCTAGTGCTGCCACCTATCTTCGATTAGTTGTTATTGCGCATTGACACCGAACGTAGGTGGTGGTCACGTTAAGGTGACTTGACCGTGTGGCTACTTCTATCAGTAAGAAAAAAATTAGAATAAATGTTGCTAGCCTCGCCGATACTAATGTTCTACTTTCCACTTATTGTCAAATCATAGATTCCAGTTTTTTCCCAGTGTAAAGAATAATAATAGTGAAAAAGCAGTTCCAGCTGCCTGAGTGATGTACTTGTGTTCCGGTTTCGATCATAGAATCATCCTTAAGTGTTTACCGTGGAATACTGTACACGCATTAGAAACACTGCGTTGAAATTAGCAATCGTCGTTAACTAAAAATGCAAGTATGGAAATTAACATCCATTGAGAAAAAAGTGCGATACGTACGTAAGTAAAAGTTTTCAACGTAGCTTGTATATATAATGCTACACTGAAATTAATAAATGTGTTTACGGTACCAGTGGCTACTAGTTACGTAGTTATCCAGCAGGTACGAACTATAATCGATTTTAGCTCTTACAGACATAGATTTGTCACAACATTGTGACCACCTGCTTAACAGTGCACTGGTCAACTTTTGGAAAGCAGTACAGCAGACAGTCTGTATGTCATGGATTCGAAAACTCGTTGTTGGGTCTCCGGAAGTAGGTGGTCTATGCAAAGATCACGCAATTTCTTTATATTATGTGCCGGTGGATTGTGGGCGCTGAGCTGCAAGCGATAGCTTCCCAGATCCTATTCAGATCAGGCGGATTTGGTGGCCAAGATATCACTGGGAGTTCACTATTATCCTCCCCAAACGACTGTAGCACGACTCTAGTCTTGTGATACGGACAGTTGTCCTATCAGGTTTCTTGCGCCAGTTTACTTTTTATCTGTATTGCACTGAAAATATCGCACAACGCTGCAAATAACGGGGATATTATCTCACTTAGACAGTGAATTGGCATCACATAGTTCCAGTAAGATGGATGTAGAGGAATTACGAGCAAAGTTTAAGCAGACTGCAAATAGTGGTCTGGAGAGTTATGGATAAAGGATGGAAAAGACCCACCATGGATTAATAACGAAATTCGAATGATACTGAGGAAGCAGAAGCTGTTGCACACTCTGTTCAAAAGGGAACACACAAATGACGACAAGCGAAGGTTAGTAGAGATCCGGACATCTGTGAAAAGATCTATGCGCGAAGCATACAACAGTTACAAACGTAACACCTTAGCAAAAGACCTGGCAGAGAATCATGGGACATTCGATGTTATGTAAAATCGCCAAGCGGGTCTAAGGCTTCCATTCAGTCCCTTGCTGACCAGTCCAGTTTGGCAGTTGGAGATAGCGAAACGAAAGCCAAAGTTTTAAATTTCAAGTTCAAGAAAACATTCACACAGGAGAACTGTACAAGCATACCGTCATTTGACCATCGGACAGACTCCAGTATGGACGACATAGCAAAAAGCATCTCTGATCTAGAGAAACAACTGAAAGTTTTGAAAGTAAGTAAATCACCAGGTCCGGATGGAATCCCAGTTCAATTTTACAAAGAGTATTCTACGCCATTGGCTCCTTACCTAGCTTGCATTTATCGTGAATCTCTCGCCCAGCACAAAGTCCCAAGTGAATGTAAAAAGGGGCAGGTGACTCCATTATACAAGAAGGGTAAAAAAACAGACCAGCAAAATTACAGACCAATATCTCTAGTTTCTGTTTGATGCAGAATCCTTGAACATATTCTCCGTTCGAATATAATAATCTTTCTTGGGACTGAGAAGCTTATGTCCATGAATCAGCATGGTTTTAGAAAGCATCGCTCCTGTGAAACTCAGCTTGCCCTTTTCTCAAATGATGTACTACGAACTATGGATGAAGGGCAACACGCAGATTCCATATTCCTAGATTTCCGGAAAGCATTGGACACGGTGCCCCATTACAGGCTGTTAGTGAAGGCACGAGAATATGGAATACATTCACAGATAATGCGAGTGCCTCGAAGACTTCTTAAATAATGGAACCCAATATGCTGTCCTTGGCAGCAAGTTTTCATCGGAGACAAGGGTATCGTCAGGAGTGCCCTGGGAAAGTGTGATAGCACCGCTGTTGTTCTCTGTATACATAAATGATTTGGTGGGCAGGATGGGCACAATCTGCGGTTGTTTGCTGATGATGCCGTGGTGTACTTTAAGGTGTCGAAGGTGAGTGGCTGTAGGAAGATACAAGACGACTTAGACAAAATTTCCAGTTTGTGTGATGAATGGCATCTAGCCCTAAATGTGGAAAAATTTAAGATAATACGTATGAGTAGGAAGATCGAACCTGTAATGTTCGGGTATAGTATTACCAGTGTCTTGCTTGACACAGTCAAATTCTTTAAATATCTGGGCTTAACGTTTCAAACCGAAATGACGTGGAAGGAAAATGTGAGAACTGTGGTAGGAAAGGCGAATGGTCTACTTCGGTTTATTGGGAGAATTTTAGGTAAGAGTGGTTCACCTGTAAAAGAAACCGCATACAGGACGCTGGTGCGACCTATTCTTGAGTACTGCTCAAATGTTTGGGATCCGTACCAGGTCGGATTGAAAGAGGACATCGAAGCAATTCAGAGGCGGGCTGCTAGATTTGTTACCGGTAGGTTTGAACAACACGTAACTTTTACGGCGATGCTTCGGGAACTCGAATGGATATCTTTGGAGGGTAGGCGATATTCTTTTAGAGAAACACTGTTGAGAAAATTTAGAGAACCGGCATTTGAAATTGATTGCCGAACGATTCTACTGCCCCCAACATACGTTGCGCGTAAGGACCACAAATATAAGATACGTGAAATTATTGCTCATACGGAGGCATAAAGATAGTCGTTTTTCCAACGCTCTATTTGCAAGTGGAATAGGAAAGGAAATGACTAATATTGGTACACGGTATCCTCCGCCATGCACCGTGCAGTGGCCTTCGGAATATCTATGATGTGCTGTATGTCTTGTTTCCATGCGCTCAAGGTACGTGATGCTGACAACAGTAAGGCTCTCTTTAACTCATTGCCCTCAAGTTTGCATTCAGTACTGCTCGGTTCTGTCTAGGGCTTTGTTTTCCAACAGTGTTAATTGCACATTAACAATGATACACAGCAGTAGTATGATAGGTTTAGTGATGTAGAATTGATCGATATGCACCTCGTGTGTAGTCTAACTGAAAGCAAAGGCAGAGCAGCACAACAACGCATAGTTAAACTGTCCGCGCAGCGACGCAAATCACCTCAGCTGTAGAAAGTCAGCTACGTGGAGCTAAATCCTGTGTTTCGAGTAGCACGTTTTGGCAATTACGTACACTGTGTGATCAAAAGTATCCGGACACCTGGCTAAAAAGACTTACAAATTCGTGGCGCCATCCATCGGTAATGTTGGAATACAATATGGTGTTGGCCCACCCTTAGCCTTGATGACAGCTTCCACTCTCGTAGGCATACGTTCAATCAGGTCCTGGAAGGTTTCTTGAGGAATGGCAGCCCATTCTTCACGAAGTGCTGCACTGAAGAGAGGTATCGATGTCGGACGGTGAGGCCTGGCACGAAGTCGGCGTTCCAAAACATCCCAAAGGCCTTCTGTAAGATTCAGGTCAGGATTCTGTGCAAGCCACTCCATTACAGAGATGTTATTGTCGTGTAACCACTCCGCCACAGGCCGTGCATTATGAACAGGTGCTCGATAGTGTTGAAAGATGCAATCGCCATCCCCGAATCGCTCTTCAACAGTAGGGAAGCATGAAGGTGCTTAAAACATCAATGTAGGCCTGTGTTGTGATAGTGCCACGCAAAACAACAAGGGGTGCAAGCCCCCTCCATGAAAAACACGAACACACCATAACACAACCGCATTAATAGTTAACCTCCATTGTAAATTTGACTCTCCGCGTTCCAATATAGCTACAATTTTCTTCGTTGAACACCTGAAGATATTTATGTATTAATACTGGGTGGTTGCAAATAAGTTGCAGCTACTCACGGAGGTCCAGTGCGGACTGTAATTATCGTATGGCAGCGAAAATCGGTGAATATGATTATGCATTAATGCGGAACCGATTTAAGCTGGAAAAAATTAGTTCCAATTTTGGCCACTAGGTGCAAATCTGGTGCTGAACAGTATCTCGTCGAGGTCTCCAGTGCTCATATTGAACAAATTGTGTAAGCGACGGTTACTAATAAAATCAACATTATGCCTTTCCCACTTGTTTGACCTTTTCTGCCCATGTCCCATTCCTAATCCATTACATACGGAAACATTTCTATAGGTCTTTCTTGCATTCACAGCGCAAAATCTGCACCTGGTAGCCACAACTGGAACTAATTTTTTCCGGCGTAGTTCGGTTGTGCGTTAATACATTAGAATATCTACCAAGTTTCGGTGCTATACGATAATTACAGCTCACACTGGACTTCTGTAAGCAGCTGCCCTTTTATTATAACCATCCGGTAGAAGCCAGTGATGATAATAAATTACTTCTGCAACTTGAGCTGCTTCTTCATTACTTTATGTTTCTACAGTTGCGGAAACCCGAAACGCCACGTTGAAATAATGGGGAAAACAAATAAATAACAACAACCTACAATTGAGTGCCTTTAATTTTGTAAAATTCTGTCTCCTTTTGTGCTTCACATAAAGCTTCCTCGTTGTTGTAAGCCAATAGGACGTGTCGTGCGACGGAAAGCTATAAGGGGCAGCCAAATGAAAACGAGACAGATGCAAAAATGTAAGTAAACTGTTAATTATTTCAGAAGTAATCACCGTAACTGTTAATTTATTTATCACACTGTGAGACGAGACTGGCATTGCCTTCATAGAATAATATTTGCAGTTGTCTACGGAATCGTGATTGTACCCAGACATGCATCTGTTCATCTGAAGCAAGTCAACGGCCAGGAATGTCTTTCTTCAGGGTTCCAAAAATAAAAATATGGAAATCGCATGGGGAGATGTCGGGACTATATGGAGGATGGTGGTGGATGGTCCGTGCTATCAAGGTTGTTTCGTTTACCCTGGAGAGGTTTCGCTGTGAAGCCCTTACGCATCCTAAATAGGTTCCCGATCTCCCCGCATTCGATTTCTACATTGTTGGAGTGCTGAGTAAAGACATTTGTGGTCATCGATTTGCTTCGAACAAAGAGAAACACGCCTGGTTACAATCATGGTCCCGTAAGCAACCACAAACATTTTTCTACGAAGGCTTGACCATTTTGTCTCACAGTGGGATAAATGTATTACCAGTTATGACAGTTACACTTGAAATAATAGGTAGTTTATTTCCTTTTTTTGCCGGCCGCTGTGGCTGAGCGGTTCTAGGCGCTTCAGTCCGGAACCGCGCTGTTGTTACGGTCGCAGGTTCGAATCATGCCTCGGGGAATGGGTGTGTGTGATGTCCTTAGGTTTAAGTAGTTCTAAGTCTAGGGGACTGATGACCTAAGATGTTAAGTCCCATAGTGCTCAGAGCCATTTGAACCAACTTTTTTTTTGCCATCTGCCTCGTTTTCATTTTAGAGACCCTTATATTTTCTCCAACGTGACATACAAGTTCGTCAGCAAAACAAAAGGATGAAACGCATACTATAACATAAATATAAGTACAGTTATAACAAATATAATAAGTTCTGCCAAATATGCCAGCCTGTGTAGGCGAGATCGGTAATGCACGCCTCTGAGGTAGTGTAATACTTGGAGATATTCATTTCGAATTTAGGTGGTAGAAGAAAACTTGCCAGTATTTGATAAGGGTGGTATACAGTTGCTGGTCGCCAGGCTGTATCAGTGTCCCAGGTGAAATGCCAAATCTCGCCACATTATCTCACTGAGTGAAGATGTGTCAGACCGTCAATGATGATCCCTTCGTCGGATGGGACGTTAAACCCAGCGGCCTCCTCAGGCAGCGGTCACAGTGCTACCGACGTAGGGGGATCCCGCCGACGACCGACATCGGCTGAAGACGGGCGATATTTACAAATCAGTACACCAGTGCGTGTGCGGGCTCAATGCAACCGATTTTAACCCCAAAACGCACAGGCTTCTTCAAAATGGTTCAAATGGCTCTGAGCACTATGGGACTCAACTGCTGTGGTCATAAGTCCCCTAGAACTTAGAACTACTTAAACCTAACTAACCTAAGGACATCACACACATCCATGCCCGAGGCAGGATTCGAACCTGCGACCGTAGCAGTCGCACGGTTCCGGACTGCGCGCCTAGAACCGCGAGACCATCGCGGCCGGCCGCACAGGCTTCTAATGACATCGGCGGGATTCAAATCAGTCCCCACACGCAAAATATTGATTCTGAGAAACATATGTGTGTGTGAATTCCTAAGGGACCAAACGGTTGAGATCATCGGTCCCTAGCCTGACACACTACTTAAATTAACTTATTCTAAGAACAACACACACACCCATGCCAGATGGAGGACTCCAACCTCCGACGGGAGAGGACGCGCAATCTGTTACATGGCGTCTCTAACCGCGCGGCCACTCCGCGGGGCGACAAACATTTAAGTTGAGTACAAGAAAGAAGACGTTTATCCCATCTTGAGGGCGAGAAATATATGTAAGAAAGATATATCTCGGAATACGTGGTGTGAGGTCGCCACTTTACTGGAAACCACAAGTTTCTAAGAAATTTGAAAATTTAATATTAATTAACTGAACATTACCTTACTTTGCATTCCGCATGCTCTGTTACGCTCTACCCATTTCAGCCTCACATCTATACGTAATGCAGCGTGTCATCTGCACCACAGACACAATCTGCATCTGAAATTTTCGGTCCAGTTTATAACGTCAAAAAAGGCTATCTTCAAATGAGCAATATGCAGTATGTCAATATTGATGCTTAAATTTACAGCAGTGGATCTTCTTCGGGCTGTGGTAGGTGAGCAGCAAGTTGTCTAAAAATGCTGCATACTGGTGTTTCTATACCAGGAAGCAAGGAAGATTAACGTTTAACGTCCCGTCGACAAGGAGGTCATTAGAGACGGAGCACTAGCTCGAATTTGGGAAGGTTAGGGAAGGAAATCATTCATGCCCTTTTCAAAAGAACAATCCACTAAGCGATTTAAGGAAATCACGGAAAACGAGAATGTGGATGGCCTGACTGTTACCTGAACCGTCGTCCTCCTCAATGCGAGTCCAGTGTGCTAACTACTGCGTCAAAACGCTCGGTTTCTGTGTCGGTAAGGTGTTTGTTACATCAGGTGGTTTGCAAATGTGAAGTGTGTACTGCTGACACTTTTCTGCGCTGCAGGTGTTCATAGTGTCTTATTCTAAAATTTATACATGTCTGTCACTCATATGCTCAATGATAGTCAATGTTCGTTATCTGACATATGCATGTTTTGCTGAATTTATTTGGAGCACTGGAGGGTGTTTGTGAACTTGCTTTTCAGTATCACTACGAAACATCTTTGGCATGTAATGGTTGTTCCAGTAACTGAGGAAAGAGTGTATGGAAGGCGCCACGTTTTTCTTGAAAAAATATAGCTTATTCACATGCACTGACCGTCGTTTAAATAGCAAAAGCTGCTGTGCAAGACTCGTCTCTAAGCATAGAAGTGTCGTGGCATCCACCCCGCCAAAAACTGACGGAGGAAATCGGACACACTGTGACCGAGCTGTCGGCTGATGTGATCGGGCGACCTCTGGCGATGGTGTCTGTCGACCATTATCAGTGCCACCGTAACAACATTCTTAGAGTATACTACGTGCCGAGTTTAACCGTCTTCGTTCTCTCTTAACGTCTATAACAATGAAAATATGACACTAAACTACACAAGCACGGAACAAAGTCAGTTACCCTAGACGTACACATAACGCACACTTCACGAGGAGAGCGTAAGGAGACAATGCGATTCCTAATAGGCGACTGCACAATCCCTCTTGGGTCTCCCACTCAGTAATACCATACGTCCTTATCTTTTAGGTGAAATATTCTTATTCCGTACGGTAAGAGCGTCGTACACAGAGCACAGTGTCATAAAAGGTTTTCGAGCTTAATATCGATTTCGTACTTCATGCAAATATTTCAACAAAACAAGCATCCCTTATATTCTAGTGGTACTGGAAGCGTGAACTTGTTGCACGCCCTGTTACTGGAGCTGCGTTGTAAGAATCTCAAACGAGATAGACTAGCATATAACCTCATAAATAGGGAAATTAGGTACCAATCGAAGATAGCACAGATCCCGGCCCTCACCAACGTGGACAGTTGTCAACATTAAAAGAAATGGGCCAATGTGTTCAGAATCTGTTGGCGACGAACATTTGGGACCGTAGTGCTCAGATGGTGCTCCAATATTTAGTATGACTGACTCCGAAATCTGTGCCGCGATAAATCATAGTGCTAAAAACATGTACCTTTGTAATGTTTATTTATTACGTGAATCTTAAAAAATTTGAAACATATAACGTCCATTGCGTCAGTTAAATAATATCAGAAATTGTTGCCCTTTTCAGATGAGTAAAAGTTGGTGACGCAAGTAGAAAAGATCTTGGGATATTTTTAAAGGAGGTTTAGAACTCATTATTGAGCTGACATGAACGATATGGGCCCCTGACAGCCAGCACTGGACTCGGGGCAGGATGTGTGATTATGCCCCATCACCAAATACATCAATCCAATTTCATCGTTATTTTAAAGAAAGTGTAACATGATTGAAACATTTTATATTTATCAATTTCCTTATTGAAGCAAATATAACGCAGGATGAATATCGTCTTTGCAGCATGATTTTAATCAGGAGTTTTATCAACGATAATTGATTAATACTTCGCATTTTCTATTTCACGATGGCACTCTCCTGAGGATGATGACAAATCGAAAGGTTTAGCTTAAAATGCAGCTGTTTATAGTAACTGTTGGCAGTACTATTTCTTACTAACTAGGAAAAGAATCCAGAGAGATCAGATACTTACCGAATATACCAGGATGTGTTAGCCGGAACGCAGCCCTAGAAATCTATAAATTTTTCACAAAGTAAAAGATTTAACTTTACTTGCACTGCGAGCAAAATCCACACAATAGCTCATTTATTTGCTATGCAATCACGAAAAGACAAACGACGTAATGTTTTATTGTACTTTTATCGTAAATTCTGACTAAAAAAGAAACAAGAAGCAATAAAATGAAGGCATAACATAACAAGACATTCTTACGTTTAGATAATTACAGGCTTTCTGCGTTTTTTAAACTCACAATTTACGTGCTGCTCGTACGTAAAAATTGTGTTTATACCGAGGTTTTCCTCTCTCTCTCTCTCTCTCCCTCTCTTTCTCACCCTCAGCGACTGTCTGGAAGGAGGGGGGGGGGGGGATGTCTAAGACGCAAGTCTCTTCTACTGCAAGCTCTTTGCTTTCCATATTTTGGGAGGAGGTATTACGGACCAAAATACGAAGGAAATGTCCAGAATACATGGGCTGTAAAGTGCATACCTTAATAGCTATGACCAATTGTTCAGTAGACGCTGAATCTGAGAAATCATTTAAAGAGACCAAACACCTAATTTCATCAGTCTCCTATTCACTCCCCAGAACAGAAGCAGTGAACCCAATTCTAAATGTTTGCGTAGCGTGTATCTCAGGAGGAACATGGAAACCAGCCCGGTATTCACCTAGAGGGATGTGGGAAACTGCCTATAAACCACATCCAGGCTGGTCAGCACACCGGCCCTTCGTCGTTTATCTCCCAGGTGGATTTGATCCAGGGCCAACATACCTCCCCGTCTCGGAAGCGGTCCTGTTAACACTCGCGGTTACCCGGGCGGGTCTAATCAGTAGAAGAGATGTGTTTCACTGTAGCGAAGATGAAGAAGTGTTCAGCTGTTCACAGCTTCCGAGTCATGCACTCTAGAGCCCATGTTTACTGGACTGTTTTTTCTTGTTTTGCTCCATACTACCACCTCTCAAAATGTGGAAAGCAGAGAGCTCGCTGTAGACGGGATTTGTTTCACAGTATCGAAGATGGAGAAGTATTCATATCTCTTAGAGCCCATTTTTATTGAGACTTTTACCTTCTAGCATCTTGTACCTTCAACTGGATGCGTTCATGATTAACTATGATACACCATGTATTTTAAGAAGTACAACAAATTAAAAAGAATCTACACTGATCAGCCAGAATATTATGACCACCTACCTAATAGCTGGTATGTCCACCTGTGGCAAGGATAACAGCGGCGACGGGTCGTGACATGGAAGAAATCAGGCATTGGTAGGTCGCTGGAGGGAGCTGGCACACCTGCACACACAAGTCACCTAATTCCCGTAAATTCTACGGAGGGACCGATGAGCTCTGACGTCACGTTCAATCACATCCCAGATGTGTTCGATCGGGTTCAGATCTGGCGAGTTGGGAGGCCAGCACATCAACTGGAATTCACCACTGTGTTCCTCGAAACACTCCATCACAATCCTGGCCTTGTGACATGGAGCATTATCCTCTTGAAAAATGTCACTGCCGTTAGGAAACATGATCGTTATGAAGGGGTGTACGCGGTCTGCAACCAGCATACGAAACACCTTGAGCGTCATAGTGCCTTGCACGAGCTCCATTGGACCCATGGATGCTCACGTGAATGCTCCCCAGAGCATAATTGAGCTGGTGCCACCTACTCTCTGTCCCGCAGTACAGGTGTCAAGGAGCTGTTCCCCTGGAAGATGATGGATTCGCGCCCTCCCATCGGCATGGTGACGTTATCGGGTTTCATCAGACCATGCAACGCTCTGCTACTGCACCAACGTACAGAGCCGATGGTCACGTGCCCATTTCATTCGTAGTTGCCGATGTCGTGGTGTTAACGTTGGGACATGCATGTGTCGTCTGCTGCGCAGACCCATCGTCAGCAGTGTTTGGCGAAATGTGTGTTCAGACACACTTGTACTCTGCCCATCATTAAAGTCTGATGTGAGTTCCGCCACAGTTCACCACCTGTCCTGTTTTACCAGTCTGGTTCAAAAATGGTTCAAATTGCTCTAAGCACTATGGGACTTAGCATCTGAGGTCATCAGTCCCCTAGACTTAGAACAACTTAAACCTAACTAACCTAAGGACATCAAACACATCCATGCCCGAGGCAGGATTCGAACCTGCGACCGTAGCAGCAGCGCGGTTCCGGACTGAAGCGCCTAGAACCGCTCGGACACAGCGGCCGGATTTACAAGTCTGGCCAATCTACTACGTCTGACATCTGTAATGAGGGGTGGTCGCCCAACCCCATGACGTCTGTACGTGGTTTTACTTCGTTTCGCCACGTGTTGTAGACACCACAGCACTCCTCGAACAACCTTCAAGTCGTGCAGTTTCCGAAATGCTCGTGCCGAGCCTCCGGGCCATCACTATCTGCCATCGGTCAAACTCAGATAGATTGCGCGCCTTCCCCATTCTACCCGCGGACAGCACGCTCACTAATATTACATGCACCGTGCGTGTCTTTGACTAGCAGTCATTCCTCGTCAGGTTACCCTGATATCGCCTGGACGAGTTTATATCGATAGCAGGTCAGTGGTAATAATGTCCTGGCTTATGACGTCTGGGAAAACTATCGCAAATAAAATGCCATCGTAAAATAGTTGCTGAGGCAACCGAAAAGATCTTAGGCGTAATGACCTCCGATTTGAAATGTATGATACCCATAAATTCTTTCTGGTTCATGCGTTATTTTCCGAAACCCAATAACCATTACTGCATGGTTACAGTACTTCCATAACATTTTGTATTCTTCTCCAACTTACGCCACATGTCGTACGCAGGCTTGATTAAATCTACCGTACAAATAACGACAAGCGTCGTACGTAAACAAGAATAAACGTGACCCTTCTGACATAATAACGAGTTTGGCAGCTTTCTCCATCGGCTACATCACGTGTGTCATCACCTACTGCCGGCCGAAGTGGCCGTGCGGTTCTAGGCGCTGCAGTCTGGAACCGCGAGACCGCTACGGTCGCAGGTTAGAATCCTGCGTCGGGCATGGATGTGTGTGATGTTCGTAGGTTAGTTAGGTTTAACTAGTTCTAAGTTCTAGGGGACTAATGACCTCAGAAGTTGAGTCCCATAGTGCTCAGAGCCATTTGAACCATCATCACCTACTGGAAATGAAGAGTTTGTGCTTAGGAACGGTTATATGAGTCCGATACGATATTGCAGTGACTGTGTTGTTCAGAAGTACGACGCAAAATTTCTTCGGACATGCATGCATGTACGAAGGAACTTCGTACCGTACTTGTTAACAACACAGGCACTGTAATATCATATTCACCCGCTGACACCGGGAAAGCGACTTTTAAGTAAAATGCCTCCCCTGTACGGGACTATATATAATGAATGTACGAGATCATGTTGTAGACACTTCTACATCTACATCTACATCATACTGCGCAAGCCACCTAATGGTGTGTGGCGGAGGGTACTTTCGGTACCACTGTCTGACCCTCTCCAACCCTGTTCCACCAACGAATAGAGCATAGGAAGAATGATTGTCGGTAAGCCTCTGTATTGGCTTTAATTTCTAGAATTTTCTCCTCGTGGTCAATATGCGAGATGTATGTGGGGGTAAGTAATATGTTCATCGACTTCTCCAGAAAAGTGCTGTCCCGAAATTTCAATAGCAAATCTCTCCGTGATGCACAACGCCTCTCTTGTAACGTCTGCCAGTGGAGTGTGTTTAGCATCTCCGTAACGCTCTCTCGCCAGCTAAACAATCCCGTGATGAATTGCGCCGCTCTTCGTTGGATCTTCTCTATCTCCTCCATCAGTCCCACCTGATAGGGATCCCAAACAGATGAAGAGTACTGAAGAATAGGGCGAACAAGCGCCTTATAAGCCACTTCTTTCGTGGATGAGTTACATTTCCTTAAGATTCTTCCGATGAATCTGAGTCTGGTGACTGCTTTTTCCACTATCTGTGTTATGTGGTCATTCCACTTAAGATCGCTCTGGATAGTTACACCTAGATATTTTACGGCAGACGCTGTCCCCATCTGTTTGTCTTCAATAGTGTAGCTGTACAGTAGCGGATTTCTTTTCCTATGTATGCGCAATATGTTACATTTATTTACGTTCTGGATCAACTGCCAGAGCTTGCACCAATCATAAATTCTCTGCAGGTCGTTCTCCAAATTCTCACTATCTTCTGGCGTTGCTACTTTGGTATAGACAACCGAATCATCTGGGAATAGCCTTAAAGAGCATCCGACGCTTTCTACTAGATCATTTATATATTTTGTAAACAGCAACGGTCCTATCACACTTCACTGTGGTGCTCCGGATATTACCTTTATATCTGTCGATTTTGTTCTGTTAAGAGCGACGTGTGGAGTTCTATCTGCAAGAAAGTGTTGAATCCAATCGCAAGTTCGCTCCGAAACTCTACAATCTCGTATTTTTTTCATTAAACGGCAATGCAGGAGGGTGTCAAATGGATCACTGAAAGAAAGAAACACGGTATCAACCTGAGCGCCGTTTTCTACTGCGCTGTGGACCTGTAGGAGGAACAGAGCGAGCTGAGTTTCGCAGGATCTCTGTTTGCGGAATCCATGTTGATTTTTATAGAGGAGATGTTCATTTTCCAAAAACATCATAATTCTTGAGCATAAAACACGTTCCATAATTCTACAAGAGATTGACGTCAACGATATAGGTCTATAATTGTGTGGATCTGTCTTACGGCCTTTCTTAAAAACAGCAATGACCTGCGCATTTTTCCAGTCGTTAGCTACCTTTCGTTGCTCAAGCAATCTACGATGAATTACTGCCAGAAGGGGAGCAAATTCTTTCGCATAATTTTTATAGAATCTTATATGTATGTCATCTGGTCCTGACGCCTTTCCACTACTAAGCGATTGTCACTTCTTTTCAATTCCGCGATCGGTTATCTCAATACCTGATATTTCGACTTTGGCACGACGATTGAAACAACTTCGGAAGACCGAATTCAGTATTTCGGCCTTCTCTCATTTACCTTCCGTTTCGGTGCCGGTGTTTCGCTGAGAGAATGAATAGATGATTTTGACCCACTTACTGATATTACATTTGACCAAAATCTCTTAGGGTTTTTACTCAGGTGGGTTGACAACGTCTGACATTCAAAATCATTGAACGCTTCTCTCAATCCTCTTCTTACGCTCATTTTCTATTCGTCCAGTTTTTGTTTGTCAGCTAGATTTTTACTTCTCTTGAATCTGAGATGAAGTGCTCTTTTTCTACGTAGCGCTTTTCTAACACGGCTATTAAACTATGGTGGATCTTTTCCATCCCTTAAAACCTTACTCGAAACATACTTGCTTAGGACATATTGAACGATGTCTTTGAATTTCTTCCATTTGTCCTCCACATCTTCGACCTCAGGTGACTGCTGAGATATTCTGAAATTTGTATCCTGTCACCCTTGCTGAGCAAATATATCTTCCTACCTTCCTTACCATTCCTTGTAGGACCTGTCGTCATAGATGCTGTCACAGCCTTATGATCACCTATCTCTTCCTCTACGTTAACTGATTCGATAAGTTCAGGTCTGCTTGTTGCCAGGAGGTCTAAGACGTTACCTTCACGTGCTGGTTCTCTATCTGCTCAAGGTAATTTTCGGGCAATACGTCCAGAACAATGCCACACGAATCCCTGTCTGTGACACAAGTTTTGATGGCATAACACTCCCAATCTATACCTGGTAATTTGAAGTCACCTCCTATTACAACGGTATGATCAGGAAAATTACTAATTATATTCTGCAAGTCCTGTCTGAAGTGCTCTACAACTACATATCCTGACCCAAGTGGTCTATAAAAGCATCCGATCACGATTTTTGACCGTTCTTTGACGCTCAATTTCTCCCAGATTAATTCACATTCGGAATCCGTGATAACCTCGCTAGATTATAACGAGTTTTTACTGCAATAAAAACGTCGTGACCACTAGCGACTAACCTATTCTTACGATAAAAATTCCAGTCTGAACTTAGGATTTCGTTGTCATTGACGTCTGGTTTCAAACAGCTTTCTGTTTCCAATACTATCTGTGCATTATAACCTTCAGAAAGCGATACTAATTCTGGGGCCTTTCCTTGGATGCTCCTGCAGTTTAATAAAATCATATTAATCTTTTCTATCTATGATCTCCGAGGACCAAAATTCTCTGAGGTCACTGTGGCAAATCGTCTTTGATCCCAAGGAAGCGTTTCTCTAACCTAAAAAAAACCATGTTCACGCCACACGTACTCCGCTTCCCTAGTAGCCGCTTCTTGCGTGTAGTGCACGCCCGACCTATTAATGGGAAACCTACAATTCTGCACCCGATAGCGGAGTTCGAGAAATTCGCATCCAATACCGTCGCAGGGTCGTCTGAGCCTCTGGTTTAGATCTTCCATTCTACTCCAAACCAGAGGACCGCGATCAAGCCTGGGTACGATGCTACAAATAGACTGCTTAGCCTGCAACCTGCGTGCGTTGCTAGTTGCCTTCACCAAATCAGCCAGCAGCCGAAAGGAGCCGAGGATGGCCTCAGAAACCAAGCAGCAGGCGTCATTCGTGCCGATATGTGCCACTACATGCAGCCGGTTGCACCCAGTGCTCTCGTTAGCCGCTGACAGGCCCTCCGCCACATCACGAATTAGACCTCCCGGCAAACATACCGAATGCACACCGGAATTTTTTCCCGCCTTGCCTGCTATCTGCCTGAGGGGCTCCATCACCCGCCTAACACTGGAGCTCCCAGTGTCAAGCATACCCTCCCTCTGTACTTGTCCGGACTAGGCAGGAAAATCGACTGCTGGCCCAACAGGAGAGGCATCCTGTGCTGGCACTGGGTAGCATCCCGTACCTGTTGCTGAGACGTAAAGAGCCAGCCGAACGGCCTGCTCCCTCTTTCACCTTCCGCCCAGTGACACGCGAACCCACCACTCTCTGCCACCCACTCTTGAGTGAGGACGGAGCGGTCAGATGTTACGTATCGGAAGCCGCAGCTATTTCGGGCTCCCCAGGGATTCTAGTGGAACCAAAGGTTTCGCAGGTCTCGTCATTGGCGCCCAGACGTCACCGCTACTTTGAGCATTAGCTAGAAGCTTGCCGACTGTAGCCAACGCAGCTTCCAGCTGTTTACGGAATGCAGCCAACTCTGCTGACGACATTCGAAAGTTTGTGTCTGGCTGGGAGTCGTGCTCGGATAGCCTAATGGTATGCTGCCATGGTAGGTCATCGTGTTTGGTCACGAGGCTGCCTGCCCTCTGTAATAAAAAAAATTTGAGAGAAATGTTCTACGATCAACTAGAACAGGTGTCATATGACGTCCGCCCGAATCAACAGCAGAGAAAGGTAAGGTGACATCTCGCGATAAGCGGGAAATCCAGGTTGAAGTCCCGGCCCGGAACAACTTTTCATCGTTGTCATTCTTTTATACAGCTGATGGTTGTCCATATTCGCAAACGCGAATTGCGAATATATTACGTTATATGAGTTTGTCGAGTTAGTTAGTTAGCTGAGTAGATACGTGCTGAGTGGCCGAACATTGTGAATTTTTTCTATGAAGGGAAGGAGCATCGAAGGATATGTGGACACTCGATGCTATGCGAATGGAATATAAAATTAGCCAGGACTATCGAGAAATTATTCAGAGCACTTCGTCACTAAGATGCGTCACAGACGGCTTTCCATTATGACAAACATTTGCTCAGTTTCGGACAGCAGGACGTAAAGCAGGACAGATCACAAAACATTAACCGTCTGGTACCACAGCGGGAAGGCGCAGCTGTAACCGAGCACGACTACAACGCACATTATTGTAGTTGAGTCGTAGATATTTACTGATTATATACATGTAATTATCTAGGTATATGAACACGGCAATCAGCTTATAAATGTCTTCTGCGTGTGCTAAAAAACTCATATTTTTAATATTCCGCTGTAGATGGTCATACAGGGTGTTACAAAAAGGTACGGCCAAACTTTCAGGAAACATTCCTCACACACAAATAAAGAAAAGATGTTATGTGGACATGTGTCCGGAAACGCTTAATTTCCATGTTAGAGCTCATTTTAGTTTCGTCTGTATGTACTGTACTTCCTCGATTCACCGCCAGTTGGCCCAATTGAAGGAAGGTAATGTTGACTTCGGTGCTTGTGTTGACATATACGTTGCATCAACAGGTTAGTGTTCATCACGAACGTGGTTTTGCAGTCAGTGCAATGTTTACAAATGCGGAGTTGGCAGATACCCATTTAATGTATGGATTAGCACAGGGCAATAGCCGTGGCGCGGTACGTTTGTATCGAGACAGGTTTCCAGAACGAAGGTGTCCCGACAGGAAGACGTTCGAAGCAATTGATCGGCGTCTTAGGGAGCACGGAACATTCCAGCCTATGACTCGCGACTGGGGAAGACCTAGAACTACGAGGACACCTGAAATGGACGAGGCAATTCGTGCAGTTGACGATAACCCTAATGTCAGCGTCAAAGAAGTTGCTGCTGTACAAGGTAACGTTGACCACGTCACTGTATGGAGAGTGCTACGGGAGAACCAGTTGTTTCCGTATCATGTACAGCGTGTGCAGGCACTATCAGCAGCTGATTGGCCTCCACTGGTACACTTCTGCGAATGGTTCATCCAACAATGTGTCAATCATAATTTCATTGCAAATGTTCTCTTTACGGATGAGGCTTCATTCCAACGTGATCAAATTGTAAATTTTCACAATCAACATGTGAGGGCTGACGAGAATCCGCACGCAATTGTGCAATCACGTCATCAACACAGATTTTCTGTGAACGTTTGGGCAGGCATTGTTGGTGATTTCTTGATTGGGCCCCATGTTCTTCCACCTACGCTCAATGGAGCACGTTATCAAGATTTCATACGGGATACTCTACCTGTGCTGCTAGAACATGTGCCTTTACAAGTACGACACAACATGTGGTTCATCCATGTTGGAGCTCCTGCACATTTCAGTCGAAGTGTTCGTACGCTTCTCAACAACAGATTCGGTGACCGATCGATTGGTAGAGGCGGACCAATTCCATGGCCTCCACGCTCTCCTGACCTCAACCCTCTTGACTTTCATTTATGGGGGCATTTGAAAGCTCTTATCTACGCAACCCCGGTACCAAATGTAGACTCTTCGTGCTCATATTGTGGACGGCTGTGATACAATACGCCATTCTCCAGGGCTGCATCAGTGCATCAGGGCTTCCATGCGACGGAGGGTGGATGCATGTATCCTCGCTAACGGAGGACATTTTGAACATTTCCTGTAACAAAGTGTTTGAAGTCACGCTGGTACGTTTTGTTGCTGTGTGTTTCCATTCCATGATTAATGTGATTTGAAGAGAAGTAATAAAATGAGCTCTAACATGGAAAGTAAGCGTTTCCGGACACATGTCCACATAACATATTTTCTTTCTTTGTGTGTGACGAATGTTTCCTGAAAGTTTGGCCGTACCTTTTTGTAACACCCTGTATACCCGACATTACTCCGTCAATAAAATAAAACAAAATAAAAATACACTCATTTGGGCATATTACATATATGTATTCAGTATATAACAACGAAATATTTTCAATATTTGTGAGCTGCAGAGCACTACATGTACAGGATGAGCAAAATAAAACTCACCCAGAAAATGTTCATACACTATAAGATAGGCAACCCAGCTTACAAATATGTGTACACCACATACTGAAACACCGAAATTCGAGCACGGAAAGTGAAAGCACGTGCAATGTCTCATGCGAACCAACATAAATAACTGTTCACTGACGTCCTAAATCAGTAATGCTTCTACAGATTTTTTTATAGAAAATGTTCCTGATTCTTCATTGGAAAGAATATATGTACACAAAAGCCAATTCTATGATAAAAATAAAACCTCAAAAGCCAAATAAAATCTTTTACGTGTATGTGTACAAATATAAAAATTTGAACACATACCTTGGTGTGAAAGTTTTTTGCTCGTTAAAAAAGACATTAGAGAGACATATATTACTCAAACTTCCTTTTGCAGTCGGGGCTAAAATGTATTATCTGTTTCAGATTTGTATCTTTTCCTGAAATTGTGAAGATGGAGAACAAGATACCGTTCCGAGTAAAAATGGAAAGCCTGCAGAAGACACCGCTGTTTACTGGAAGTTTCTACTACGGAGCCGCTGGCTTTAGTGCATTTACAGGCAATCCAGCAGTCGCCAGTAAGTTGAGCACTTAAACGTAATGCACGCTGTACTGCAAGTAATTGCAGTATCATAGAAAAAAAGTGATCACAAACAGTTAACCGCCTCTTTGCAGGCAAAAATAAAATCAATACAAATATAGTAAAGAATATGCTAGACAAGTCAACTCAACGGAAAATATATCAGTGTTTACCAAAATGTACTCATTGCATACAAGAAACTCTTGAAAGAAACACTTCATGGACGAAACCTATCGTTGTCAAATAAGTTTTATACGTATTTTATTCTTATGTCTGCCAAACATGAAAACTAAGGGATATAGTTATAGCATATCCCGCTCGCGTAAAAGTAGAGAATGTGTGTAAATTCTAGTAAATATTTTAGACTAATTTCTGGGAGGAGCGCTAGACAGATCCACTCCCGTCTACAAAGATGAAAGTTTTCCCGTTCTGCAACATACGTTTTTGTCCCTCTGACACTTTCACAATTACCACTCAGTTTCTAATACGAGTGCTAGCAACAGGATAATGAATACGGTTTTCTTTAGCGGATGCTATGAATTAAAAGATTTCTATTTCGGTTTATTATGATATTTTAAATATTTTTGCTCCAATATTTTCTGCTAGTTGTTTAAACAGCGTGACACATGCTATATTATAGAATGTAAAAGTAAGATCGATATTATTCTTCAGAAGAAATGCACGAAGACACGAAAATTAGAGTGAGCCTAAGTAATTATACAAGGCTTCAGAATAAGATTCACTAGTCAGTTTTATTTCGCTTTCTCGATTTCAACAAGTTTTTTACCACGGTCAGAAGCCTAGAAGATTAGGAGTATTATAAATAATTAGACCTTTGTACACATTTATATAGAGTATAAAAAGTGTGTATTGGTTTAGCAGACGTCGATATATCTTCCACAGGAGCATGACGCCATATCATACCCAAAATTGAACATACTGTCTGTGATTATTGTAAACGCAGATTGAGAAGCTTGTAATTTACAGCAAATGAATCACATCAAGCTGTTGTGTCAGCAGCAGGGAACATATATAAAAGCATATAGAAAGTATAGCTGAGGTATACAAGTAAGCTATGTATAATACATTTAGAAAACAAGGCACATAGCTCTAATATCTAAAAGGAATGGGCTAATTTTTACATTTTATAAGAGATGTCATGTTTTTCAAATGTATTAGATATAACTTCCTTACACACTTTAGTTATACTTTTTATATGGTTTTATGTATGTTCCTCGCTGCCACAACAGCTTGACATGTACATAGATGTGATTCATTTAGTATAAATTATCACTCAATCTATATTTAAAGTAATCAAGTACAATATGTACAGTTTCGGTCAGGTCATGGAACTATGCTTCTGGGAAAACTAAACAAATGAAAACTAAACAAATACCAGATACGTTTCTGCAACATACTTCTTATACTTTGCATAAATGTATAGCCAAGGTCTGGTGATTTACAGTATCCCTAATTTTGTAGGATTTTTAAGATGAAAAATTAATTTGTTGAAAACTGGAAAGCGAAATAAAAATATTTGTGTAACTGACTACTAAATTTTATTCTGAAATACAGCACGTACAGAAATTCTCGTTACAAACTTCTAAGACTTTTAGAGTGGAGTGAGTACGTAATATTTTGAATAGGAAGCCATGTACGGGAAAGTACCGTTTCCATTCTACGACTGTTTCAATACAGATGTTTAACTCATCCGCTTCTGCTCGAGGAATTACATTAAGCGTGACGGAGTACAATTATAAGTAACAATTCGAAAGGCTCCATTTATCACTTAAGCATATTTGTTTGTGTTAACAGTTAAACATTGCGTTTTTACTTCATTCCAAAACAAAAAAGAACTCAACGTACTGTACGTATAGAAGAGTACTGATGCATTACAACAGCGGCTCGATGTTGCGACCACCAACGTTGTTTCAGACATTGTACCTACGAAGCATGTTCTGGCACACACTCACTATCCCACCTGGTGTCTCTAGTGCAGCGGCCGGAACTCGTGCCAGCAGATCTCCCTCTGTGTCTAAAGGAGTCTCGTAAATTAAACTTTGCATGCGACATGCGACCCCTCAAGAAGTAATCCGGCGATCGCACTACCCTATTGCATACCAGGACAAGCAACTCTGAGACTTGTCTCTTTCCCGCAACAATCGTGGACGCGTTACACATCTGAAGTAACAGGGGTTCCTATCCAAAACGTAGGGTGTATTAAAAAAAAAAAAAACTTATTCGTACGACCTACAGACTTGATGAGGGCGTCATCTTGACGGAAAATTGATGGATTGACTGTTTGGTAAGGCGTCTAGGATATCCGAAATGTCTGCTTTCCGTGTAAGTGAATGCGCCGAGATGCGCCAATTGCATGGCCCCCACCTCACACCTCTTAACTTTTTCTTTTGAGGAATCGTCAAGAGCACCTTGGTTGTTTCATCCTTACTATCTTCTTTATCAGAGCGCACTACAAGAATCTACCTCGCAACTAACAAGTCATGCCTGAAATGCTGCAGTGAGTTTGACAAGAAATCGACTTCAGATGGGATGAATATCAACCAATGGAAGTCACTTTCAAACTGTTTAGGTATGTGGTAAAAAACTTGATGTATTTTGCTATAAAATGACTCCAAAACCATGTTTTAGGCGAAATGAATACATCACTATGAGTTTTCAGAGTTGTAAAGTACTTTTCGATACACCCTATATTGTGTACTCGCTCCTCTCTAAAAGTTAGCAACGGGAATGTCCGAACACCCTGTATATACTACAGTTACTGAAAAAATAAGAGCTATGAATAAAATAATAACTATACAGGCTATTTCAAAAAGATTCATTCGAATTCGCAAGACCATATGTTCTACATGGATGAAGACAGAAATTTTGGGGCGAATTTCAGCTTACGCATAGCAACTAAGAATTTACCTTGCTACCAGTTGTAAGTTGCGTGTTCGTGTGGTTGCTGGTATGAGCCTCGGCGTTGTAGCGAGCTCACTCGTTCGCTCGCTCATTAAAAAAAAATGGCTCTGAGCACTATGGGACTTAACATCTATGGTCATCAGTCCCCTAGAACTTAGAACTACTTAAACCAAACTAACCTAAGGACATCACACAACACCCAGTCATCACGAGGCAGAGAAAATCCCTGACCCCGGGGGGAGTCGAACCCGTGAACACGGCGCGGGAAGCGAGAACGCTACCGCACGACCACGAGTTGCGGACTCCCTCATTCATTATCGAATTTACTTCGAGTCGAGATGGTGATAACACTACAACAACAAAAGGTGGTTTGCGTTCTCCGTTTCGACAAATGACAGTCAGTCACAACTGTGCGACGTAAATACAGTGAAGGGAGGAAGCCTAAGGCTTTAACGCCCTGTCGACAACGGAATCATTAGAGACGGAGCTCAAGCTCGGTTAGCTTTAACCTTATGGCTTTATCGCTTTAAGGAAATCGGCCGTGTATTTTCAAAGAAACTATCCTGGGGCTGGTCATGGTGGAGGTTCGAGTCCTCCCTCGGGCATGGGTGTGTGTGTTTGTCCTTAGGGTAATTTAGGTTAAGTAGTGTGTAAGCTTAGGGACTGATGACCTTAGTAGTTAAATCCCACAAGATTTCACACACATTTGAACAAACTATCCCGGCAGTTTCCTCCAGTGATTAAAGGAAATCACGAAAAACCTAAATCAGGACACGGATTTGAACCGTCACCCTCCCGAATGCGAGTCCAGTGCGCTAAGCATTGCACAGCCTCGCTCGGTTGCAGTAACTTTAGGCATGCTCGCGAAAGTATGGAAGAAGTCAGACTATTGTGTGGATGTTTTTCTTGTGCCTTGCGTAGTAAAATGTTCAAATGTGTGTGAGTTCGTAAGGGACCAAACTGCTAAGGTCGTCGGTCCCTAGACTTACACACTACTTAAACTAACTTAAACTAACATATGCTAAGAACAGCACACACACACATGCCCGAGGGAGGACTCGAACCTCCGGCGGGAGGGACTTGCGTAGTACACATTGAGCTGATGCGAAAGGTGATTTTGGAACTTTGATTCTAAACCTGATTATAAAGACTGCCCCAGGGTTGTAACTGCATGTGTGTAAGAGACATACCCTTGTAAAATAGAATGGTTTATTAGAAAATAAAAATTTTGTAGTCCTTTGTGCAAGTTAAAATTTATCCCAAGATTCTACCTTCATTCATACAGAAGATATAGTCTTTTGAAATAGGACGAACTTCTTTCTGACACCCTTTATTACTTTTGATGTGTGCTAAATGAGAAAAGTAAGGAATAAGGAAACACTGAAAACGTTAGTTTAGTAAAGCAGTTTGTTCAGAATGGAGATCCTGGAATTGTTCACTTCTCACGACTGTTGCAAGTTCGGAGACAGTGCAGCAGTAGGGCATGAACGGTTTCCAGTCCGAATGTCTGTCATTTCTGCATGGCTTGCCCAACATCATTATTTATCAACATACACTGACGTGACAGAAGTCATGGGGCAGCGATGTGGGAATATGCAGATGGTGGTATTATCGCGTACACAAGGTATAAAAGAGCAGTGAATTGGCGGAGCTGCCATCTGCACGCAGGTGAGTCATGTAAAAAGGTGTCCGACTTGATTATGGCCGCACGACGGGAATTAACAGACTTTGAACGCAGGATGGTAGTTGAAGCTAGACGCATGGGACATTCCATTTCGGAAATCGTTGATGAATTCAGTATCCCGATATCCACAGTGTCAAGAGTGTGCCAAGAAAAATTTCAGCATTACCACTTACCACGGATAATGCAGTGACCGACGGCCTTCTCATAGCGACCGAGAGCAGCGGCGTTTGCGTAGAGTTGTCAGTGGTGACAGACAAACAACACTGCACGAAATAACCGCAGACATCAATCCGGGACGTACGACGAACGTATCAGTTAGGACAGTGCGGCGAGATTTCGCGTTAATGGGTTATGGCAGCAGCCGACCGACGCGAGTGCCTTTGCTAACAGCACATCACCTGTGGCACGTATCCTTGGCTCTAGATCGTACCGGTTGGCTCCTAGACGACTGGGAAACCGTGGCCTGGCCAGATGAGTCCCGATTTCAGTTGGTAAGAGCTGATGGTAGGGTTCGAGTCTGTCACAGACCCCGCAAAACCGTGGACCCAAGTTGTCAACAAGGCACTGTGCAAGCTGATAGTGGCTCAATAATAATGTGGGCTGTATTTACATGGTATGGACTGGGTCCTCTGATCCAGCTGAACCGAGCATTGACCATTTGCAGTCATTCATGGACTTTATGTTCCCAAACAACGATGGAATTTTTATGGGTGGTAATTCGCCATGTCATCAGGCCACAACTGTTCATCATTGATCTAAGAACATTCTGAACTATTCGATAGAATGATTTGGCCATCCAGATCGTCCGGCACGAATCCCATCGAACATTTATGGAACATAATCGAGAGGTCAGTTCGTGCACGAGACCCTACATGCGCAACACTTTCGCATTTATGGACGGCTACAAAGGCAGAATTGCTCAATATTTCTGCAGTGGACTTCCGACGACTTGTTGCGTCCATGTCACGTCGAGTTACTGCACAACGCAGGCCAGGAGGTTGGTTGGTTTGGGGAAGGAGACCAGACAGCGTGGTCATCGGTCTCATCGGATTAGGGAAGGATTGGGAGGGAAGTCGGCCGTGCCCTTTCAGAGGAACCATCCCGGCATTTGCCTGGAGTGATTTAGGGAAATCACGGAAAACCTAAATTAGGATGGCCGGACGCGGGATTGAACCATCGTCCTCCCGAATGCGAGTCCAGTGTCTAACCACTGCGCCACCCTGCTCGGTCGCAGGCCAGGAGGATGTCCTACACGGTATTAGGAGGTAGCTCGTGACATTTGTCACCTCACAGTAAAGCACTTGCCAATACAATGCTTTGCAACCAGAATGTTTAACCTGTGAAGTTCTTAATAAATCTATTTGAGAAGCACTGTTGCGACTTCAGCACCTAGCTCAAATACTATAGAAGGCCAATGGACAAGATATATGAAAATTATGGAATGTATTTTAGAACAAAATTTGGAACTTACTTTATTAAAAACAACATTGTATTGCAACTATGGCACTGGGACAGTTATAGAACTCTTGCTTTGCTCTGTCTGTATCGGTGTTACGGTGAAGCTACTGCGACGTCCCTTTTCCCATTTTCATTTTCCAGTCCGTTTGGTGCCTGGTCCTGTGTCATATGTGGTTGACAGTTGACAACCCTTTGGCTGACGTATCTATTCTCTGTTCCCTAGAACCATTTTTAATGCTTTGTGGCCTCGTACACAAACTTCATGGAGACCTCGTAGGAACATACCCACGACCTCTTCGATTCCATGCCACGATGTTCAGAGGCTCTAGCTGTAACACATGGGGTTTCACATCATACAGAATTCTCAGAGTCAAAAATCGTGTAAAGTTCTGTAATTGGAATCTTTCGTGTAATTCCATATACCCAGTCTGTGGCGTAAAGTTCGTTACAGTCACATGTGTCTTTGCCGGTGTTGCAGAAAAAAAGTTAGTGAATTTTACGTGTATTTATACCTATAACGCTGCGCACATTATGCTACAACCTCAAGTAAAGCAGTAAAAGTGCATTAAAACTCATGAAAGTGCATGTAAGATGCTGTAAGCTCTGTTGCTTCAAAGGCATTTACTGTCTTCAGAAGGCTGCAGAAGACATAACTGAGTAGTTAAATGATCGAACGAGTCTCCAATAAACTATTGTGCATGCGCTTATTTTGGAGCTTTTGGTGAAGAATTCCTTGATGAGTAACGCTGTCACAGTTTCCCAACAAGTTATCGTCAGGTAAAAACAAAAAGATATCTTTTATGTGCCGACTCTATAATTCGCACGATTACGTGGATAGCGTTGGCGTATATGTCATGACTACAGGGAAGATCGACAAGTATGCTTCAGTGTCTGCCATGTAAAGGTGGACGGTAGAAGTGCCTTCATTCGCTGTGTTTTATTATTGTTCCACGTCTAGTCCACACTGAGGCTGTGAAATACAGAATAGCTGTTCAGATATGATAAGAATTGCAGAACGAACTGTACAAAAGTGGAGTGGTAAAACAACGAAAAATTAAAATTAAAATGTCTGGGCCAAGATTCAGTAACTGTATTTCTGTGTACGACGCTATATTTATGCGGCTATATTTCCTCGCACGGAAGTAGATTCTGTGTCTCTATAGAACTGTCAGATAGTTGAATTATAAACAGTTCACAAGAGTGTTCAGCATTTCTTTTCTAGCAAATGAAGATAACAGCTTGTCTTAGCAAGAACTCATCACGTTTTGTAAGTGATGGACAGCCACAAGGATCCGTAAATGTTCAAAGCTGCCCACAAATCCTTGATATGATCGAATCAGTGGTTTAAATGACTGATGTCTGGTCGCAGTCGACTCGGAATGTTTTTCGAACCGAACAGGTACAGATCGAGGTCCCAATTTGGTAACTATAGGCGAAGAATTGCCGGAAGGTCCCAGTGTCCCCTGTCTGAATGACCGCGGCGATATACTACTCATCTTGTTCTTTTATTCCACATATACAGTCCCCAAATTCGGATACAGCCAACAGCTTCATCTGTACACCGTAGGTAAGAAAAGTTCATTGCATCATTTTCTTCTCTACGTCTTGAAGCCTGCCATCGACGTATAATGGCACGTATTGTAATCCACCCGCCAACATGGTTTCGGTTGGAGTGTCCAGCGCCTCTATTTCCCTCCCAGACTGATCGCCCTGACGTGTGTGTCGAGTAGGACGGCGTCTTCTCAGGGCCACAGTGAAGAGGAGGTTCTCGATGCAACGACTGTACACGGTGGACACTTCACACACGAGCTTTTTGGGATCATTTCATTAAAATCTCGTGTGCGTGTTTCACTGTGCGTGGTGACTGCTAAAAGACATTATGACATAATGGTTATTTGCCACACCGAACTACTAAGTTCGATGAGGCAACGCTGCCAGTTTCCACGTCTGATTCAGTTAACCATCAGCATATTCCCTTCTAGTGTATATCGATGCCTAGAATCTCTTTACAGGTTGATGGCTTTCATTCATACATGGAACGCCGCCACTGTACTAGAGATTATAGTGGAGCAAGTGAGTGATACAGGCAGACTATGGCAACCAAGAGGTCAGCAAACTCTTTAGTCAACATAGCCAAATTTTAACAGTACAACGATTGAAATTTCTTTTAAGAGATAGGTTTTTTAAACTTCAACTATGTGGATAGGTTATTAATTTAATTAGGTATTCCTAAGTTGGCCTTTACTACGAATGTTCTCAGTCTGATTGAGATGCGTTCGCTGATTCCAACTCACCCATTCACACTTGCCTTGTATGGTCCACTTGTTTCATCAGTCTCCTTTGTTTCATCATCTCCTATGTCGAAACCATATCAACATACCTTTCTCAATACTCGACACTACATTTTTTTTTCACTCCAAAACGATCACGAAAATTAACTTAATAAACTTCACTTAAAGATCTAAGTCTTGGTTGAAGTAAGGGTATGTTGAATAAAACTGGATGTTATCCTTAATAACGATATTATTTATTGAGAAATTACATTTTAAGGTATCCATAAATTAAACCATGACGATGTCTGAAACATTTCTGTGAACAATGGCCTTGTATCTCCTGGGAAAGTTATGGTAAGTCAACTTTGTATACTTTTTTTTCTATTTTATTTTAAGCACGATTTCAGGTTCTCATCAATAAGACGACTTCACAATTTTCTCTTGATAAGATTCATGCTTGAAAACTATTGTTCGCATGAATATGTAGACCCAAATAAGGAAAGAATAGAGAACATCACTTTTCTCAGCCGATTATAATATAATGTATGAGGAATACTATCTTAAGAATTAAAAATCGACATATCTTCCTTCTCCAGGTCTTTCAAAGCAGACCACCTACGCTGTGAACTATGTCCACATTTACTTTTCTCCAATGTTTCTATATCGGCATTAAGGTGTTTAAATTTTGAGGTTCACAATTCTTTGTTTTTTTATATCGATCAACTGCATTTGAAAGTTGCCGGTGTCATTATTAAAGGGAGAAAAATTTAATTCTGTTACAACAGCATTGAGGATTTCTTTTTAACAAAGCCTAATGTCGTTTTGTTGTTTCCGAATTCTTGAAAACTGTTGATAAAAGCTTCCCTCATAGTTAAAAGTGTTGTACTGCAACAGCAAATGTCAATTTTCTTCGCGGTGTTTAAACGGGCTTCGAAAGTTGATCAAAGTTTCTATTTCAAAATCTTGAATAAAAAGAGATAACATGTTTTCGAATGAAATAACTTTTTCTAACACAGAAAAAAATTATGTTTGCCTTCCCCAGTTGTTAACGACTGAGCTGATTTTGATGAGACGTAACGTCTTCCATCAAATAAAATGTTTGGATCCAGTGATCATTCGTTAGTTCTGGATGCTGAACATACTTCTCAAGGAAAAATGCTTTAATCATTGTTAACAAGAAAGCTAAACGTTTCAAAACGCTTCCTGTAGATAACCAATCTATCTTGTTATGCAGCAGATGAGCTGTGTGTTCACTCTCCATTTTATTTAAAAATTCTTTAAATTGCTAATGAATAAGAGTTTTAGCTGTAGTCTAATGAAGTTGATAATCTTAATCACCAATTTCGTAACTTCGCTAATTTCTTCAGGAAATGTCTGTACACAATGCACTTCTTGATGAATGATGCAATTGTAGGTAACTATCTTGTGATTAATTTTTTTCTTTCAAAAAGGAACAAATCTTTTTCTTGCGCCGGTCATACTTTTCACCCCGTCTATTGAAAATGAGACAATTTTATCAAGTGGAAAATGACGTTCTTCAATATACTCCACTACAGCATTTGCTGTATCCTCCCCACGTGTTTGACTTTGAGTGGGTATAATTCCAACTGTTCTTGTTTAGAACCTAAGATTAAATAAATCGTACAAAAAGTGAAACTTGCGCTGTATCATTTATATCACAAGACTCGTCAACTGCTATTGATAAAGCAGAAACCAGTTTAAGATCTTCGTCTTTCTGATTGGTTATATTCGAAGACATTTTACCTGTTCTAGCTTTCGCAGTTTTTGCACACAATGGTAAATCTCTAATATCTTAGGAAGAGCCACACTCAACAGGTCAAACAGTCGCATTGTAGCTCGTGAGACGCAGTTTGCCGACCACTGATCTAGCTGTTATAGTATCCACCCGAGCCCTCTCACAAGCATTTTGATGGACACCGAAATTATCCCGAATAATTTGCATATGATTCGACATAGGCTAGTACTCTACTACAATCAAATCCAAACGTCTGTCTGCATACAGCAACGTCATAAAGTTTCTTAAATGTTAAAAAAAATCTGCGCTTAGCATTTCACCTTACAGATCGGCGTTTGTTATTTTCTAGAAAATTATATCTGTACTAATAATGAAACTGTCAAAAAGTCGTGCCTGTTTGTCTGTTTGAAATTACTTGACGAATTTTTATGGTGTTTCTTCAAGTAACTTGAGCGTAGCTTGGGGCAACGGATGGGCTTTATTTCATCAAAATCTGATCACAAAAAGAAAAAAATTCTGGTTCTGTTCGTTTGGACATGTCAGAAAGAACAGATATATTTTGATCCCACAGCCGTTATGAATCAAGACACAAAGAACTGACTGGCATAAGCTGCTAGTGGGCACTGATTTAAATCAATGGAGAAAGTTGAAAATTTGTCCTGGACCGGGACTCGAACCCGGGCCTCCTGCATACTAAGTAGATCTGCTGACCACTGCGCTATTGATTCAACGTAATAAATACAATGCTTATACAATCCTCAAAGTGTTTAACCTATATCTCCATACTAATAATATTAAATGCAAAGTAACTGGTATGTCACGTTGTTTTTTCACAACTAATCTGCTGAACTGATTTCGATGAAATTTGTTACGGAGAAAGTTTGATTCCTGAGGAATAACATAAGGCACTTAGAAAGTAAAACAAAAATCGAACCCTAAGAGTGTGAGGTAGGAGATTTAACATATTTTTTATATCATTGAACATAAACTATGTCAAAAAATTATTAAATTTGTTGCACAATGTCCACGTTGTGTGATGTATAGTTACTTCAGTAGCGCAATGCATAGAAGCGCGCACCTGCCTACGCCCCTCCGCATGCACCGCTCGGCAGTGACGCTACGCATTTCGCCCCATCGTGCATGGCAGCCGTGGAGCGGCATTGCAGGGGGGTGGGGATACATCAATAGCTTTGCTTAACAAAAGTGAGCACGGCTGCAGGTAACAACTAGTAATAAATATGACCGTGTTTTATTTGTAATTATAAATAGGATCCTAGAGTGATAACGCACTAAACTTATAGGTATACACACGTGAAAAATTAAAAAAAAAGACACTCTGAATCCATCATCCCACATAAATGAATTTTTTTCACATATCATACGGTCTATAAACGGTATATTATCATAATCGCTGAGTAATTCACCAATGGACAGATTGTCTTGGACAACAATTTCAAGAGCTTCTATAGTCTTTTCTTGCCATATGTACTGATGTGTGGAGACGATCCTGTCATCTGGGATTAAAACGTTCCACACTACTTCCAACTTTTGTCGCAACCGGTCCCTAAATGTTGCCGGTAAAACAGTTCAGACCACGCGTCGTCCTATACTTCTTGCCCACAAGTGCTTATTGGGCAACAGATCTGGTGAATGCCACGGCCTAGAAAATTAATCACAATTTTGGACTGTTCGTTGGCTTACTTTACAAGCAAGAGCACGGCCTTTATCGAGTCGTTGTGTAGATGTCAACAAAATGTGGTACATGACGTTCTGAATGTGTCTTACAGTGTTCTGCGCTGCCACAAGGAATATCAGAGGTATACTGTCATTGAGGACCATCATTCACCACAACCGTTTTACTCGTTGTTGGTTCCTTGTGTTGCTACTTCATACACTCCACTATTTGCCTATTTTTTGGCAGACGCAGCTCACGCAAATAATCACCATTAAATACAACGTTGCATCGTTCTTTTTTACATTTTCGTATGTTACTATATCGTTGCAGATTGACATGATAAGGTAGATGTGACAGGAACTCTGGCTAGCGGTATCTTAGTCCGTAGCCGAACTCACAATAAACTATATCTGATAATTCTATTGACACTGGGAATGCAACGTTGAGCCTAATAGGTGATTTGGCTGCGTGCGGTCAGCGATCGCTACTGGATTGCTAAGGCGGTCAAGGCATTGGTCAGTATACCACTGACGTCCCAAACCAGGTCGACGAGCATACGCAGTTTCCTCAGAGCAGCAGTGGCAGTATTTGTACTCACCGACCATTCACATCGTGTATTGGGCAATTCTTCGGAAGGACTGTCTAGTGCCTAGTGCCCCCCCCCCCCCCCCTCGCATCCTTGTATCAACAAATCACTCTTACAGAAAGTCAATTACTGGAACTTCCCAGCGGATTAAAACTGTGTGTCCGACCGAGACTCGAACTCGGGACCTTTGCCTTTCGCCGGCAAGTGCTCTACCAACTGAGCTCCCCAAGCACGACTCACGACCCGTCCTCACAGCTTCAGTTCTGCCAGTTCTGCAGGGTTCGCGGAAGGGCTTTTGTGAAGTTTGGAAGGTAGGAGGCGAGGTACTGTCAGAACTGAAACTGTGAGGAGGGGTAGTGAGTCGTGCTTGGGTAGCTCAGTTGGTAGAGCACGTGCCGCTGAAAGGCAAAGGTCCCGAGTTCGAGTCTCGGTCCAGCACGCAGTTTTAATCTGCCAGGAAGTTTTATATCAACGCACACTCCGCTGCAGAGTGAAAATCTCATTCTGGAAACATCCCCCAGGCTGTGGCTAAGCCATCTCTCCGCAATATCCTTTCTTCCAGGAGTGCTAGTTCTGCAAGGTTCGCGGAAGAGCTTCTGTGAAGTTTGGAAGGTAGGCGGCGAGGTACTAGCAGAACTGAAGCTGTGAGGACGGGTCGTGAGTCGTGCTTGGGTAGCTCAGTTGGTAGAGCACTTGCCCGCGAAAGGTAAAGTTGCCGAGTTCGAGTCTCGGTCCAGCACACAGTTTTAATCTGCCAGGAAGTTTCGTATCAGCGCGCACTCCGCTGCAAAGTGAAAATCTCATTCTGAAGTCAATTGCTGTTGTTATGAGCCCAGCATTTCCATGTTCAATAAGAGGATCCTACTCCCTCGACAGCATGGCGCTATGAATTAATACCTTTACTGCCCTCCCCAAATGCTGAATGCAAATTTTATCTTTCTTTGTTGGATCTTTGGAAATGTTAATTTTCACTTTGCTCTACCATATTTCAAAAAGCAAGATTAGGGTTTAATGTCTCGTCGACGACAGGATCATGAGAGACGGAACGCAAGCTCCGATTGTGGTCGATATAAGCCGTGTCCTTTTTAAAGGAACTGTTCTGGCATTTGGCTTAAATGGTCTATGGAAGCCACGGAAAACCTAAATACAGATGGCTGATCGGGAATTTTGTGTGAGTCCAGTGCCCTAACAATCGCCACCTCGCTGGAATACAGTATTTGAGTACTTCATTATAAAAGTTCTGTGGCTTCACAGAATTCATTTAGTGATACATCGAGACGATATCTCTATGAAGGATTTTCACAATCTAAAGTTGAACACGTGAGCCGACACTGTTTTCGACGTGCTTTGCGTGTCCTGTTACTGTCTATATGTGGGGAACCTGTATGAGGCAAATCCTTAGCCTTGCTGCTAACTTAAACAGGCACAGGAAAAACCATAAAAATGTTGATATAAATAGGCTTAAAGTGAAGTTAAAAATTTCCAATTCTCCAACAACTTTCATTCTTTAGGTTTACCCAGGGGTCGCTTCCAAGTCTCTACGCAGCCTTCTAATGAAGAGATAGGAGCTGATTATTGCGTGAGTGGTGAGTTTATTTCGTAGCCGCACTCCGCGGTAATAAGGCAGTGGACTCTCAGCTGGCTTGTTACGCTTCGTTTGGGCTGGCGCCATTATGGCGAGCTGTGTGCTAGCTTCCAAGTTAGCTGGCAGCCACGAGTCGTGCCGGGCCTCCTTAATGATGAGGCAGTAATATATCCGGGCCAGGAGAGCTCCTTTACTAGCAACAGCTATGAAGTGTGTTCCCACAGATATCTACACCTGAAGAATTTTATCGACACCAACGGCGATGAATTCATCATTTTAGGAGCTGGAGCTGTCACTCTGACAGATTTCTCTTAGCGGTATAAAATGCGCATCTAACACAGCGTTAAGAACTGAACTCAACTTTACGAGACAGTTAGTTGATCCAGACTGATGACAATCTTTGGTATGGCACACCAGGCAAACTTAACGTGATTCCTAGACGGTTTGCCTCACCCTTTTAGGTGAATACTAGGCTTTTTCCTAGTCTTCACCCCAGATACACAACACACAAACATGAAAACAGCTATCTTTGGTCCAGGCTGGGACGTGGGGTTTTCACTGTTTTGCCTGGGATTTTTTCTCCTCTCGCAGCTTCTCTATAACTCTTCAATAAAGCTCAGTTTTATACCATGAAATTTGATGTCGATAGCGAGCAAATTTCAATGTTCTTTTTACAAATGGTTCAAATGGCTCTGAGCACTATGGGACTTAACTTCGGAGGTCATCAGTCCCCTAGAACTTAGAACTACTTAAACCTAACTAACCTAAGGACATCACACACATCCATGCCCGAGGCAGGATTCGAACCTGCGACTGTAGTGGTCGCGCGGCTCCAGACTGTAGCGGTCGCGCGGCTCCAGATTGTAGCGCCTAGAACCGCTAGGCCACTCCGTTACAGTTGTAACATAGAAGAAAAGGCCGCGTCCACCTCGTTAGAGACGGACTGAAAAAGAATGACGAAAGAATACTGCCTTGTCTTTGCCAGAGGAAGTACCACGTCAACCGCCTACATCGATTTAATCCACCCAAGGAAGGTTTATGACTGGATAATCGGAACACGAGTCCATTGGGCTCCTTGTTTAATTCTTAATCTCTAACAGCCATATTCCAAACTACCAATGCCGCTCACTGTAATTTTATGTTCTGCAGTATAATTATATTTCCTCCAAAGTCTTCTTCGTTTCAAGCATTCTTTGCTAATTAGTCTTTAGTTTTACACGGTTTCTTAGCAATGTTTTCCTTTCCTCAGAAAATTGCGGTGCTACTAGGCCACAAATTGCTGGAGTGCGGAAGCTTTTTCTTCTTGCTACTCACTGCTACAGATTAGCGTCGAACAATGCAGTTTTTGGCTGCTATTAGCTTAACTTTTTCACTTGTTAGATGCGGAGACATAAAGATGGACTCGTCAAGAAGCCAGAGACTTATTTTAAATAATGTCCCATCTAACTGCGTCCAGGTCGGGGCTCTGGCCAGTCAGTCCATGTCAGAAATGTTGTTGTGTACAGACTATTGCCTCACAGATGCTGCTTCCTGACACAGTTCATTGTCATGCTGACACAAAAAATCGTCTCCGAACTATTCATCTACTGTACGCAGCACACAGTACCGTAAAATATGTTCATATCATTTAGCATTTTCTTAAGCGCAGAAAGAGAACCTCACGCTAAATATTAAAAACACCACCATGCCATAACGACATCCTCCGTGCTTCACTGTTGGCACTAAACATGATATCAGGTAACGTTCTCCAGCGCTCCCCAAACCCAAGCCCTTCCATAGCATTGCTGCAGGGTTTAGCTTGAGTCACCACTCCAAATTACTCGTTGCCAGTCATCCACTATCTAGTGTCATCGCTCTTCGCGCCACCTCAAGCGTCGATTAGCATTGACCATTGACTAGAGAAACGTGTAGCGTATGAGGAGCTGCTCGACCATTATACCCCATTCCATTCCATTGCTTCCATTGCCTATGCGCAGTCAGTACTCTAGCTGGGATTGGTAGTGGCACTCTGGAAGTCAGGAGTGATTCCTTCCGCTAACTTCATGCGTTTTTTTTAACGACCCTCCGCAATGCTCGACGGTCCCCGTTCGTCAGTACATCGGGTCTGTATTGCCTTGGTTTAACTGTAGTTGCTCTTTCGCTTTCCCACTTCACAACCACGTCAACAACAGGATTTGGGCAGGTTTATAAGGGCTGAAAAGTCCCTGATGGATTTGTTTCTCCAGGTGACTTACAATGACTAGTCCCCATTCGAGGTCATTGAGCTCTCCCGAAGCACCCATTGCGCTGTTACTGTTTCTCTACTGACAACACAATACTCCCTGCCTCCTTTTATACTGGCAGGTCCGCCTCACGTAACAGCTACTTGGCAAGTCCGCATTACTAATAGGTTTCCATATACTTTTAATCAGATAGTGTAGGTAATTTCGGATGTTTATCAGAAAAACACTATGGAATTTACTCCTACCTTGGATTCCTGAGAGTATAAAGAACACAGAGGTCATATTACGCACAAGGAAATCATATACACAACGGGTCATGAGATTTTGGTAGCCTTCCGCACGATCATAGTACGTACATAGAAGCAACACTTGCTGCTCTAGTAAGATGTCACTCTCCACCGATTTCGAGCAATCGAAGTTCAACGTTTATGGGCATTTTGAATACCTTAAGAGAGCACCAGGTATCTAACTAGTGCAGCCAAGCAAGAAGTCTGTGTATGTCTTCAGAAAGTAACAAAACTTATAATCACTGCGGTGCATTCGTGGCTATATGTAATAGAAGCGTAACCAGGAATTGTGATGAAATGAACATTTATTTACCTATACAGTGGTACAGTTTATATTATTCAAAGCAGAAGTAACTCGATATGACTTCTCTGCGATGCGTGTATCAGTTTATCAAATAAATGTTAATTTCACCATGGTTCCTTATTGCACCTCGATTATACCTCGTCATAATGATTATTACTATTATTATTATTACTGTTATTATTATTATGATTATTATTATTCTTTTCCGAAGAAACATGATTCGTTGCAGTGACAGTAGTGCTAGGTGAAAGATTAGCTTAAAAATATAACCTAACTCGAACGTAGTACGGCCAGATTTCCAGTTGGCGCCATAGACGGTTGCGCTAATGTCTGTGCTCAATGGCTATTGCTCTCTTATGGTATTCAACAAGCTAGTAAAACATTCAATCTCGATTCCTCTAAAACGCTGGAGAAGCACATCGAACTAGAATAGCATCGGTTACAACAAATATGTACTACAACAGTGTCAAAGATGAGTAAATTTGGTGACCCGCTGGGTACCTGCTTCCTTTGTCAGAGCATACGTGCTGTGTTCATTTCGGTGAGCGTTCCTTCAGCCACGCTCATGCAAAACTCCCTCCTGGGATATGTATTTCTGGCGGTACAAAAGTCATGTGGCCGATACATAATGCTGTTCCATTCCACTTCTACTCTATAGCAAGGAGTGGCAACGACTTTCACTTTGGAATGCACTATGTTCTGTTAGCTGTTGGCAACAAATGCCAGCTGCGATGGAAAAACTCCTGAGGAGGAGTTCATAGTGCAGAACACTCTTTTTCTGCCACTAGCTTTTCAGAGGATGCAAAAGATTATCCGTTCACACTGCCCTTTGCTAGAAGATATGTCTTTTATTAGGGCGGAGCCACTTATTTCTTCTTAAAAAGTTAACATGAAGGCATCATCGTTCGTCACCAGTAACAATGTTCTATAGGAATACTGAATGTGGCAGCTGGTGATGCCCGACAAAAATGTAGTAATAGTCATCACTTTGACTTTTGTTGCTTTGAATAAAAGCATGCAGTACTCCTACACCCGACTTCTGAATCTTGCCAATTGAATGTAGATAAAGTCCATCACATTACGTCAATTATCGAGATCTTCTAAATCATTCATGCCAGAAGGATCCTTACTGAAACAATAAAATCCTTTTATGTCGTGGTCTGTCCGGTAGCACTCGCCCCACACATGACACAATTGTTTCAAGCTGCCTCTACTGCCTTTGCGGCGGCGCGGTTCCTTTAGTCCTTTACCTGCACCTACCTGTGAACTCGTTGCAGCAGATCGCCGGTAGGGGAGCCGAGCAGAAACCTACCGTACTGCAACTCGCACCAGGCTGAATACAACGTAACTATTCCAATAATCGGGAAAAGGTCTTAATTTTGAATGAAAGGTGGAAATACTGGTAAAACTTCGGTCTATTCTGAACCTTAATAATGTACACGTTCACTGCCAAGCCCGCGCTAACCTTAACACAGTCATGCACAAACCCTTTCACTCACGTTAGCAAGTTTACGGTAACGAATTTTCCAAAATCTGAACAGCTACTAAGCACGCATGAGTCATTCTTCCGATATCAGGCGCCACAACTCACTTTCACCCCTCTATTAAACCCAAACCGAGCAATATGTGGCAAATGTTAAACATTCTTCACATGCGACTCTATTTTATGATGGTGAAATAACGTCAGTAAGAGTCAAGCATGCAAAATCCAATTCGTAATTTCAAGATGAATACTAAAACGTCAAATAAGAAACTGACAATTGATAAACACACTCATAGTGACCTACGCATGTTGTTGAACTGCACGGTGTTCTCACGGTTTACCGAAGTTACTTCTTGCGAAAAATCAAACTACAATAATAAACAATTTTATGCTTACCAATGTGAGAGCTGAAACGTGTCCAAGATGCTCTGGCCCGCTTTCACCTTGGCGGTCGGCTGCCGGCGTCAAGAAGACGGTGGCGGGTGGCGGTTCCCGGTGGCCGCTTTAGGGCGAGGAAGCCCTCGAGCATAAATTGTTTTAATCTTGACAGAGCCACGAGCTCTTTCGCTCAAGGTTTTGCTACTACCAGAAAGTTAGAAAGTGAGGCAAATTAACCTTGACGTACCATCAGATTCGGACTCGCGACTTGCCGTCCACATTGCGTGACGTTTGTCACTTTTTTGGTCTTCTTTCTTTCAATATTCTTGTTACAGAGTTGCCAGATCGTGCAGATGGTCAAACTTAGAATTCTGATGTGTGGACAATTTTTGTGCTGTCAGGTGTACATGTGTGAATTCCACACACAATTCCAAACACTTTCTTTTGTGGAATAAATACACTCCTGGAAATGGAAAAAAGAACACATTGACACCGGTGTGTCAGACCCACCATACTTGCTCCGGACACTGCGAGAGGGCTGTACAAGCAATGATCACACGCACGGCACAGCGGACACACCAAGAACCGCGGTGTTGGCCGTCGAATGGCGCTAGCTGCGCAACATTTGTGCATCGCCGCCGTCAGTGTCAGCCAGTTTGCCGTGGCATACGGAGCTCCATCGCAGTCTTTAACACTGGTAGCATGCCGCGACAGCATGGACGTGAACCGTATGTGCAGTTGACGGACTTTGAGCGAGGGCGTATAGTGGGCATGCGGGAGGCCGGGTGGACGTACCGCCGAATTGCTCAACACGTGGGGCGTGAGGTCTCCACAGTACATCGATGTTGTCGCCAGTGGTCGGCGGAAGGTGCACGTGCCCGTCGACCTGGGACCGGACCGCAGCGACGCACGGATGCACGCCAAGACCGTAGGATCCTACGCAGTGCCGTAGGGGACCGCACCGCCACTTCCCAGCAAATTAGGGACACTGTTGCTCCTGGGGTATCGGCGAGGACCATTCGCAACCGTCTCCATGAAGCTGGGCTACGGTCCCGCACACCGTTAGGCCGTCTTCCGCTCACGCCCCAACATCGTACAGCCCGCCTCCAGTGGTGTCGCGACAGGCGTGAATGGATGGACGAATGGAGACGTGTCGTCTTCAGCGATGAGAGTCGCTTCTGCCTTGGTGCCAATGATGGTAGTATGCGTGTTTGGCGCCGTGCAGGTGAGCGCCACAATCAGGACTGCATACGACCGAGGCACACAGGGCCAACACCCGGCATCATGGTGTGGGGAGCGATCTCCTACACTGGCCGTACACCACTGGTGATCGTCGAGGGGACACTGAATAGTGCACGGTACATCCAAACCGTCATCGAACCCATCGTTCTACCATTCCTAGACCGGCAAGGGAACTTGCTGTTCCAACAGGACAATGCACGTCCGCATGTATCCCGTGCCACCCACCGTGCTCTAGAAGGTGTAAGTCAACTACCCTGGCCAGCAAGATCTCCGGATCTGTCCCCCATTGAGCATGTTTGGGACCGGATGAAGCGTCGTCTCACGCGGTCTGCACGTCCAGCACGAACGCTGGTCCAACTGAGGCGCCAGGTGGAAATGGCATGGCAAGCCGTTCCACAGGACTACATCCAGCATCTCTACGATCGTCTCCATGGGAGAATAGCAGCCTGCATTGCTGCGAAAGGTGGATATACACTGTACTAGTGCCGACATTGTGCATGCTCTGTTGCCTGTGTCTATGTGCCTGTGGTTCTGTCAGTGTGATCATGTGATGTATCTGACCCCAGGAATGTGTCAATAAAGTTTCCCCTTCCTGGGACAATGAATTCACGGTGTTCTTATTTCAATTTCCAGGAGTGTACATTTCGCCCATGTGAGGAGCTACCCCACAATACTATACTGTATTATGTCAGTCAATGAAAATATGCAAATTAGATTAACTAATTTCCCTGTGATCAAATTTGGAAATTATTCTGATGCCAAAGTTAGAGACTAAACGTTTCAGTAGTATTCCTGTACGACTTTTCCAGTTTTATATTTCATAAACATGCCAACCCAAAAACTAAAACCTTTTTACCTTGTTATTTTTTGTGTACCTTGCATTAATAATATGTGTGGTATTTTTAACAGTACAAAACTGGATGAGCTGTGTTTTTTCAAAGTGTATTAAAACATGATTTACAAATTTCCCTGTTGATGCTTGTTTGCTCGTTATGATGTTTTAGAATGAAAACTGGTAAATATCTTCGAATATATGAATATCTGTTGTGATAGGCAAAGCAAAGTTCCATTCATAAAAAACACACTGATTTAAACATGTTTGTTACTACAATGTACGAACATTTTGCCCTCATGGCACCCAAAATGAGAATATACGAGCAGCTTGCTACCCGCATCCACCACATGGCGTCACGTCCGTCGACAACAGAAGGTACATACACTAGCCTAGTACGATTTACAATATGTTTGTGAATTAGTTGGTAGCACATTACTAGTGGTTATACTTAAACAGAGACGGTGGCTCGTATTGTCACAATACGCTCCAAAACTTTGATAAGTGTCAAATAAGGAACAATTTTTTTTAAAAGAGATGTCTACAAGATGGCTCAAAATGTGAATTAAAAATTTTCTCAAGTATTCAAGGGTCACAAATGGAATCCCATATAATAATTTGATGAAGAAATTTATCTGCTAATACATTAAAGCAAAAATCTGAGTTAAACGGAGTGATTTTAATCTATATCACTTGCAATTCATTAGTTACAGTTGTCAGTCCGTCTGGTTAACGTCAGTTGGTGAACACAAGTTACATTTTTTCGGCTTTTATTAGGTATGCTGTGCAAAAAAGAAAACTGGCACATAAAATCAGTTTATATGAAAAAGTTTATATGTTTCTAGAGCATACCACTTTTTTCTCAGCACATTTGCATTTATGTAACTACAGTACTTGATTGGCGACGTTACACACCAGTGCCCCATACCAGTAATCTGACAAAAACATTAGAACCGTATATTTTGAGATGTGAAGCAATAGAGCTTTATTTTTTACTAGTGCATACGTGCTATCACACTTTTAAAATGCTCAGAAAGCCGATAAAATAACGTTTTAACACGTCTAAATTTCAAACAACTCCCCCCCCTTCTCCCATAAGGTCACTGTACTGGAAACTCTTTTTCTGCAGATCAAGCGCTGTGTATCTATAACTGTGAGCAGTAATTAACGTGTAGTTGTCTTGCAATAATGCTAACATCATCTGCAAAAAGGAACTCCTGAAGAGGTCTGTGACAGAAAGTGATAACCCACAAGAGTGCATTTTGGGATGATGTATGTTACATGTTTGTTTAAATTCTAAGATAATATAGAAACAATAAGACAGTATAGTTCATACAGAGTACCGTGAATTGGAACATTAAATATCTAACTACTCGTTAAGCATGTGGTGCATTCTAAAATACACTCAAAGAAAAAAGAAAAAAAAAACACGAAAGAACTATCCGAATGGGACGGAAATCGGTAGATGTTATGTGTATGTACAGACAAACAAATGATTATAATTTCATAAAATATGGATACCTTATTCAAGAGAAAGAGCTTCAGAAACTGGGAAAGTTAATAACACATTGGACCACCGCTGGCCCTTATGGTAGAAGTTATTCGGCTTGGTATTGATTTACAGAGCTTTTGGATGACGTCCCGAAGGATATCGTGCCAAATTCTGTCCAACTGCCAAATACATCGTCAAAATCCTGATGTGCTTGGAGAGTCCTGCTCATAATGTTTCAAACGTTCTCAATTGGGAAGATAACCTGCGACTTTGCTAATTAAGATAGGGTTTGGCAAGCAGAAAGACAAGGAGTAGAAATCTCGTCGCGTACAGAAGAGCGTTATCTTGCTGAAAGCCCAGGATGGCTTGTTATGAAGGGTAACAAAACGGGCTGTAGAATATCGTCGACGTGCAGCTGTGCTGTAAGAGTGCCGAGCATGATAAACAAAGGGATCCTGCTATGAAAAGAAATGACACGCCAGACCATAACTCCGGGTTGTCGGGCCGTATGGTAAACGACAGTCAGGTGTGAAATCCACCTCTGTCTGGGGCATCTCCCACTGAGTGGAATAGAATCATTTCCAGTGATCCCGCTTCGAATTATTTATTTATTTATTTATTTATTTATGCATTTATTTTACCTGGCAAGATTAGGGCCTTCAGGCCCTCTCTTACACCTAACCAGGCATACTCAGATTCAACAAATTTCGGTTTCTACAGAACATTAAGGACATATTACATGTTATACAGTATTAATGTTAAGAAAAAAAATAGAGATTATAAACGTAGTACAATGATAATTATAACAATCAAAAATTAATTATAACAATCAAGAATAATAATAATAATAATAATAATAATGACTATGTATATGAAAGTAAACATATTTTTCTTTTATGAATGTCAGTCCTATTGCTAGTTGGGAATTTTCTCGTTATATTCTTGCAGCTTGTGAGTTATTCTCATCAAGCAGAGACATAAGACGATAGAATGGGGTGAAAGAGATATAGAAGAGGTAGATAGGTTAGAGGAAGAGAAATAGAATGGTAAAATTCGAAGCTATGATGGAGAGGAGAAAGAAAGAGATGAGAGGGGCCCAACAATGGTGGCTATACCGTCCCTAATATGTAAGTCTTGAGTTCACTCTTGAATGTTGAGTGGTTCCGGATAAGACGCAGATCACAGGGGAGCGCGTTCCATAGTCGTATGGCTGAGATGGAGAATGACATGGAGAAAGATTTTGTGTTATGTAAAGGTACAGCCAAGATGCTATACGTATCCGATCTGGTATTGCGGTTGTGGAATGATGATAGGTGTTTAATGTGAGAAGATAAGTATTGGGGGCACCAGTGGCTAAGAAATCGATGAAGTAAGCACATCGTGTGGAGATCGCGTGCCTTATGTGGGCGTATCCAACCTAGCTGGGAGTATGAAGGACTGATATGATCATACAACCGTATATTGCATACGTATCTAACGCAAGCGTTCATCACTAGCTCGAGGCGTCTCGAATTTTCACTATTTGTGCCGTGTTGAACTACATCGCAGTAGTAAAGATTAGGCAAGACTAGTGCTTGGACTAATTTTTGTAGCCTCGATTACCGGTGAGGACGGGTCTGGTGGAGCGTCAGAGAGCAGTAGGATACCAACCTGAATGTCACCCGCCATAGGGCCCGACAACCTGGAGTGGCGGTCTGGGGTGGCATTTCTTTTCATAGCAGGACCCCTTTGGTTGTCATCCGCGGCACTCTTACAGCACAGCGGTACGTCGACGATATTCTACGCCCCGTTTTGTTGCCCTTCATGGTAAGCCATTCTGGGCTTCTGGTCCATTGATAGTGACCGGCCAAATATCTCACGAAATAAGCGTCAAACGAAAAAACTACAAAGAACGAAACTCGTCTACCTTGAAGGGGGAAATCAGATAGCGCTATGGTTGGCCCGCTAGATGGCGCTGCCATAGGTTAAACGGATATCAACTGCGTTTTTTAAAATAGGAACCCCCATTTTTTGTTACATATTCGAGTAGTACGTAAAGAAATGTGAATGTTTTAGTTGGACCACTTTTTTTGCTTTGTGATAGATGGCGCTGTAATAGTCACAAACTTACAAGTACGTGGTATCACGTAACATTCCACCAGTTCAGACGGTATTTGCTTCGTGATACATTGCCCTTGTTAAAATGGACCGTTTACCAATTGCGTAAAAGGTCGATATCGTGTTGATGTATGGCTATTGTGATCAAAATGCTCGACGGGCGTGTGCTATGCATGCTGCTCGGTATCCTGGACTACATCATCCAAGTGTCCGGACCGTTCGCCGGATAGATACGTTAGTTACGGAAACAGGAAGTGTTCAGCCACATGTGAAACGTCAACCACGACCTGCAACAAATGATGATGCCCAAGTAGGTGTTTTAGCTGCTGTCGCGGCTAATCCGCACATCAGTAGCAGACAAATTGCGCGAGAATCGGGAATCTCAAAAACGTAGGAGTTGAGAATGCTATATCAACATCGATTGCACCCGTACCATATTTCTATGCACCAGGAATTGCATGGCGACGACTTTGAACGTCGTGTACAGTTCTACCACTGGGCACAAGAGAAATTACGGGACGATGACAGATTTTCTGCACGCGTTCTATTTAGCGACGAAGCGTCATTAACCAATAACGGTAACGTAAACCGGCATAATATGCACTATTGGGCAACGGAAAATCCACGATGGCTGCGACAAATGTAACATCAGCGACCTTGGCGGGTTAATGTATGGTGCGGCATTATGGGAGGAAGGATAATTGGCCCCAATTTTATCGATGGCAATCTAAATGGTATAATGTATGCTAATTTCCTACGTAATGTTCTACCGATGTTACGACAAGATGTTTCACTGCATGACAGAATGGCGATGTACTTCCAACATGATGGATGTCCGGCACATAGCTCGCGTGCGGTTGAAGCGGTATTGAATAGAATATTTCACGACAGGTGGATTGGTCGTCGAAGCACCATACCATGGCCCGCACGTTCACCGGATCTGACGTCCCCGGATTTCTTTCTGTGGGGAAAGTTGAAGGATATTTGCTATCGTGATCCACCGACAACGCCTGACAACATGCGTCTGCGTATTGTCAATGTATGTGCGAACAAAACGGAAGGTGAACTACTCGCTGTTGAGAGGAATGCACTGAGGTTGATGGACTTCATTTTGAGCATTTATTGCATTAATGTTGTATTTACAGGTAATCACGCTGGAACAGCATACGTTCTCAGAAATGATAAGTTCACAAAGGTACATGTATCACATTGGAACAACCGAAATAAAATGTTCAAACGTACCTACGTTCTGTATTTTAAGTTAGAAAACCTACCTGTTATCAACTGTTCGTCTAAAATTGTGAGCCATATGTTTGTGACTATTACAGCTCCATCTATCACAAAACGAAAAAAGTGGTCCAAATAAAACATTCATATTTGTTTACGTACTACACGAATATGTAATAAAAAATGGGGGTTCCTGTTTAAAAAATGCAGTTGATATCCGTTTGACCTATGGCAGCGCCATCTAGCAGGCCAACCATAGCGCCATCTGGTTTCCCCCTTCAAGCTAGACAAGTTTCGTTCCTTGTAGTTTTTTCGTTTGACGCTTATTTCGTGAAATATTTGGCCCGGTCACGATCAATGGACCACCCTGTATTTCAGGAAGATAACGCCCGGCCGCACATGGCTAGAGTTTCTACTGCTTGTCTTCGTGCTTACCAAGCCCCACCTTGGCCAGGAAGGTAGCTGAATCTCTCCACAACTAAAAACGTTTGGAGCATTGTGGGCAAGACCCTCAAACCAGCTCGGGATTTTGACGATGGAACGCGCCAATTGGACAGAATGTGGCACGATATCTCTCAGGAGGACATCCAACAACTCTATCAAACAATGCCAAGCCGAATAACTGCTTGCATAAGGACCAGAGGTGGACCAACACGTTACTGAGTTCCTCCATTTGTGAACCTCTTTCTCTTGAATAAATTGTCGATTTTTTAAAATTGTAATCATTTGTTTGCCTGTACATTTACATAACATCTACCGATTTCCATTCCAATCGTATAATTCTCTCCTGGTGCGTCCCCATTTTTTTCTTAGAGTGTACAACAGGCAATGAGAACACTCTCACACTTAATTTAGAGTTAACACTTTCTTCTACCAACCCCTTCAACTGGGCCCCCTTACACATATAAAATGAGATCATTCCGCCGGCCGCTGTATCAAAATTTAACCTTTTATGCAATTCTTTTAATTATTATTCTTCCTTAGAAATTTAAATTACCATAATCTTACTTAAATCAGTAATCAACTGCCTCCTTTCCACATTTACTCACAAGTCAGAATAAGCGTAACTATATCAACTACCAATCTTTCAACTTACGAGAATATACAAGCGAATACAAAATTTTTTTGTGACTTAGAGGAGGCTCAATGGTAACCGAAACATCTTAATTTTCCCTAACATTAGTTTTGATACAATTGGAAATGGAACAGTGCTTCCTTTTCAGTAACGTATGGCTGTGTCACGACCGCTGCACCATCACACACCGTGTCCAATGATATGCTCCATCCGTCTACTTCAGTCCACATAAATACAAGACAATGTCAGCTCTTACGCCTGAAACAGTTTAGTATCAGAGACAAGAAATAATAACAATTTTTAGGAGGCAAATAGCGTAAACTGCAGCCACTTGACAGCTCAGCGTGATCAATAAACAACCAGACACAAATGAGTATGAACTAATTCTGTAATTAATGAAAGCCCACAATTGATGAAGCTCTTCAGAACAACACACTCAAGTAACTATCTAGTCTCTAAATCAAAGGTTGTACAGTCCATATGGCCGAGCGGTTCTAGGCGCTTCAGTCCGGAACCGCCCTGCTGTACGGTCGCAGGTTCGAATCCTGCCCCGGGCATGGATGCGTGTGATGTCCTTAGGTTAGTTAGGTTTAAGTAGTTCTCATCTATGGGACTGATGACCTCAGATGTTAAGTCTCATAGAGCTTAGAGCCATTTGAACCATTTTTTAAGGTCATTCCGATAGGGTAAGAACAGTAATGGGCCCAGATTCGAACGCCGGGGAAAGTCCATAGTGGTTTCTCAGTTCGTAATCGACTGTAGTGGTGACACGGAGGTGGTGTGTTGCAGCCATGGCCCCGTTCGCGTTCGCTCCGCCGCTGTTCGAGATGTGGAAGAAGCTGCCGGTGGACGAGCGCGCCAAGCGGCCGCAGCGGTCGCAGCGCGCGACGTTGGTGGAGCGCCCGCTGGCGACGCCGCTGCTGCCCCTGCGGCTGTGGAGCGGCGTGGGCGTGGGGCTGCCCTACACGCCCCTGCTGCCCTGCCCAGTGCCGCCGCCGCCCTCGCGCTCCACCAAGACCCCGCCGCCCATCTCCGTCATACAGTGACCGTTCCTTCCTCGACCCGACCCCACTCATACTGTCTAGTCCTGTAAACAAGCTCGCTATAAGCGGCCATGTATTTATAGCTCAGATTCGTTGCGATGTTACTTCTTAGTTTATATACCTACCGTCGTGTCTGTTGCGTTAGTGTAATGTAGATATGTGTATGTAATTACAGTAAACAACGCGTTGTTATGTATTGTTGCAAAAAATTGTACCTAACTTGAAAATAAAAATTTTCGTGTGGTATTTTATGCAGTTGTGTGTTTTACAAAAAATTAGCCCTGTTTTTTCCTTTGGTAGCGAGTACTCGACACCCGTGATTAGACATCATATAATTTATCTGATCAAAAGTATCCGATCACTTATTAGTGGTCATTAATACGCGATGTACCTTCACTTCGCCTATATGATAGCTTGAACTCTGTTGGAGACCCTGTTGGTGTCTCAATGTCTGTGAAAGAATGGTAGCCCATACCTCACGAGCCGAAGCCAGAAAAGGGAGTCATGTTGCACTGGTGTCTAGAGCGAAGTCAACCTTCTGACTCATCCCAATGGTGTTCCATTGGGTTCAGTCCGGGACTCTGGCCAGGCTAGTCCATTACATCTACATCTACATCTACATTTATACTCCGCAAGCCACCCAACGGTGTGTGGCGGAGGGCACTTTGCGTGCCACTGTCATTACCTCCTTTTCCTGTTCCAGTCGCGTATGGTTCGCGGGAAGAACGACTGCCGGAAAGCCTCCGTGCACGCTCGAATCTCTCTAATTTTACATTCGTGATCTCCTCGGGAGGTATAAGTAGGGGGAAGCACTATATTCGATACCTCATCCAGAAACGCACCATCTCGAAACCTTGCGAGCAAGCTACACCGCGATGCAGAGCGCCTCTCTTGCAGAGTCTGCCACTTGAGTTTGCTAAACATCTCCGTAACGCTATCACGCTTACCAAATAACCCTGACACGAAACGCACCGCTCTTCTTTGGATCTTCTCTATCTCCTCTGTCAAGCCGACTTGGTACGGATCCCACACTGATGAGCAATACTCAAGTATAGGTCGAAAGAGTGTTTTGTAAGCCACCTCCTTTGTTGATGGACTACATTTTCTAAGGACTCTCCCAATGAATCTCAACCTGGCACCCGCCTTACCAACAATTAATTTTATATGATCATTCCACTTCAAATCATTCCGTACGCATACTCCCAGATATTTTACAGAAGTAACTGCTGCCAGTGTTTGTTCCGCTATCATATAATCATACAATAAAGGATCCTTCTTTCTATGTATTCGCAATACATTACATTTGTCTATGTTAAGGGTCAGTTGCCACTCCCTGCACCAAGTGCCTATCCGCTGCAGATCTTCCTGCATTTCGCTGCAATTTTCTAATGCCGCAACTTCTCTGTGTACTACAGCATCATCCGCGAAAAGCCGCATGAAACTTCCGACACTATCTACTAGGTCATTTACATATATTGTGAAAAGTACTGGTCCCATAACACTCCCCTGTGGCACGCCAGAGGTTACTTTAACGTCTGTAGATGTCTCTCCATTGAGAACAACATGCTGTGTTCTGTTTGCTAAAACAGGAATTTTATTGTCCACAGATCATTGCCTTACAGATGCTGCTTTATGACAGAGTGCATTGTCATATTGATACAATCTATCATTGTCTCCGAACTGTTCCTCTACTGTACACAACACGCAATGCTGCAAAATATGTTCATATCCTTCAGCACTTGGCTTTTTTTTTCTTTTAATACAGTTGGGGGATCACACCCTAACCTCTAAAATCACCTCCACACAGTAACACCACCTCCTCTGTACCGCACTGTTGGCACTAAGCATGACAGGGGGTAATGTTTACCATGTATTCGCCAAACCCAAACTCTTCCACAGCACTCCCACAGGGTATAGCGCGATTCATCGCTCCAAATCACTCTTTTCCATTCATCCATTACCCAGTATCATCGCTCTTTACACCATCTCAAACATTATCATTGACTACAAAAATTTGTGGCTACGAGGAACTGCTCGACCACTGAAACCCATCGTAACTCCCTTCACACAGTGGCCGTGCTAGCTGGAACACACGTGTGCTCCCTTTCGCTGATCTTACTCGATAATTTACAACCACCCTCCTCAATTCTCGACGGTCCCTGTCCCTCACTGGCAACGGCCTTGCCGCAGTGGTTACACCGGTTCCCGTGAGATCACTGAAGTTAAGCGCTGTCGGGCGTGGTCGGCACTTGGATGGGTGACCATCCAGGCCGCCATGCGCTGTTGCCATTTTTCGAGCTGCACTCAGCCTCGTGATGCCAATTGAGGAGCTACTCGACCGAATAGTAGCGGCTTCGGTCAAGAATACCATCGTATGACTGGGAGAACAGTGTGCTGACCCCACACCCCTCCTATCCGCATCCTCCACTGAGGATGACACGGCGGTCGGATGGTCCCGGTAGGCCACTCGTAGCCTGAAGACGAAGTGCTTTCAGTGCTTTCCCTGTCCCTCAGTAGGCTATCTGAGGTCTGCCTGGGCTTGGTTTTTCTGCGGTTGCTCCTTCGCGCTCCCACTTCACAATCTCATTTCCAACAGTTAGCTTGGGAAGCCTTAAAAGGATTGAAACGTCCCTGATGGATCTGTTACTCAGGCAATATTCAATAATTAGTCCACATTCGAAATCACTGAGGTCCATTCTGCTGTTAGTGTGTCTCTACCCGCAACACAGTATTCCTCGCCCCCTATTACACTGGCGGCTCTGCTTCTCGTGACATCTAGTGGTCAATTCCACGTTATATATGGATATCCGGATACTTTTGATCAAATAGTGCTCTATTTCTTCCGCAGAGCCTCAAGAATGTAAAATATCTCATACATCAAGAACACATAAGACGTATTTACAGGTACTAAGTGAAATTGATCACATGGATTGCAATAAGAAACCAAAACTTTTTGAGACTTACTAACAAACTTATCAGAAAACTTGTAAATGTACTACACGGTGAGATGCGTCGTTAATTCTTAGGATATGGTAGCCATGCATCACAAACAGAAAATCAGTTTATAAGACATTTATGTTGACCACATAGCTCCACTGAAGATATGTGGAAGTCAATTTTATGTAATTTCATATTATTAATAATATATACAGCCATCGGATTTGCTAAGCAATTGCTCACTGGAGTAGAAGGAGTTGGCCAACAAAAATCATTTAGGTCCCTCTCAAATTAAACTTTATTAGTGAGGTAACTGTAGCCCATTTGGCCTGTGACTCAATAAGGCTTAATGGTTATTCCTTGGTAACAGCAGGACAGAGAACGAGGAAATTAGTTTATGATACCAGTGGCTAGCGGTGTATGATGTGGACGTAACTATGACGGGAATCCTATAGATGGCAGCTCCGGGCGTTTAGCAAGTTATGTCAACTATCTCTGCATCTCACGCAGTGTGGAGAGACCAGTCATTACACAGGTGAGCTTCTGTTGTTTGCCATCCAAGCGCTAATTTTTCATATAGGTAAGTTTCTTCTGTTACTCATTCATTAAACTGTTTTCTATAAACATGATACTACGTCAGTTACTTCATGTAACTGTCCTGTTTTAAATCATGTAATCAGTTTTACCACATTTAGTAGCTACGTGTGTGAACTGCTTTCCTTGCAACTCGGGTCCAACATACTCTGGTAGATCATACTGAGTATACACATTGCTGAAAGGAGATCATATTGAGCTAACACTTTTCGTTTATGTTCTGTAATTATGACTTTTAACCGTGATAAGTTACGTGGTCAATGAAGCCAGGATGACCTAAAAAAGCCATCACTACGAAAGAAATGTCAGACTATAAAGCAGAAAAAGAGTTTGGTATTCCACGAAACACTCTCAATCGGTATGTCACATTCGGATGTAAAATCAAAGCAAAGGTAGATCGAAAATTTACTTGGTCTGAAGAACGACTTGCTGAACTCTGTTCTCGAATAGTATGGTTGATAGAGCCCGCCTGGTTAGCCGTGCGTTCTAACGCACGTCCTTCCGGATTGGGAAGGAGCGCCTGGTCCCCGGCACGAATCCGCCCGGCGGACTTGTGTGGAGGTCCGGTGAGCCGGCCAGTCTGTGGGTGGTTTTTAGGCGGTTTTCCATCTGCCTCGGCGAATGCCGGCTCGTTCCCCTCATTGCGCCTCAGCTACACTATGCCGGCGATTGCTACACAAACAAGTTCTCCACGTACGCGTACACCACCATTACTCTACCACACGAACATAGGGGTTACACTCGTCTGGTGTGAGACGTTGCCTGGGGGGGGGGGGGGGGGGGGTCCACCAGGGACCGAACCGTACAATAACCCTCAAAGAGTGGTTCGGTGTGGGGCGGCGGAGGGGTGAAGTGGACTGCGGTAGTCGTCGTGTGGTTGTGGACCACTGCGGCTGCGGCGGGGACGGAGCCTCTCCGTACAATACAAGGTTGATAGAAGTGGGCTATCCACTAACAACTAAAATTCTAAGACTACGTATATGCAGATACTGAATGAAAAGCAACATTACTCACCAATTTCCTGGTGTTAAGCATATTGCAAAACACAAATAGGCAAGGAAAGTTTTAAATGATAGCCCTACAATGTCTGTCAGAAAATCTCAAAATCATTATCCGGCTAACGCACAGAACTTAAACAAAGTAGTTGTTCAAGGCCATTTTCAAAAAGTTTAAACTCTTTTTTAGGAACTAGACATCTTTTAGAAATCCTGACAGACTTTTCAACATGGATGAGAAAGGTTGCGGCTGAATTTAGATAAAGAGCCACGAATACTCGCAAAGGAAGGCACACACAGACACATAACTGGCGATGAATGTGGGAAAAATGTAACAGTTGTCTCTTGTGTGAGTGCAATAGAAGCAGTTGTTCCTCCAATGCTCCAATGATCTTATTCAAACGAAAACGCATGGAAGCGGAGTTTGATGACGATACTACCTGCAGGTTCTGTTTTCTGCATTACAGAAAAGGGGATCAATGATATAACGAGTTTTATTGAATGGTTACATCATTTTGGTCATCATAAACATTCTGGTCGATATTTACTGATTTCTAATGGAACCAAAAGTCAGGTGATGTAACAGCGGACACTGTAGACCCGTACGCCATAGTTTTATACTGTCCCCTTTCCAATGCTATTCATGAGCTGCAACCGCTAGGTAAGTTAGTATTTCGTTCATTCGAACAGCACTGGGATCAAGAAGTAATGATGTACTGGTGTAATCATCGTGAGAGAACTTTAATTAAGCAAAGCTTTGGAAAAATCTTTCCAAAGTTTGGGCTAAGCTGTATGACGATGTTTAATATCGCATCTGGTTATAAAGCTACAGTATTGTATTCGTATGATCCTAATGCGATTCCGGAAGTTGCATTTGCACATAGTATGGCTTCAGGGGTACAAAATCGTGCACCTTCAGAACCTCTGTCAATATTAACTCCTCAAAAATCAAGAGACACATCCGCCCCAGGTAGCTCAGTGGTTAGCCGGCACGGTAGCTCAGCGTGTTCGGTCAGAGAGTCGGTTGGCCTCTGTAATAAAAAAACTGAGTGGGAGGATCAACCACCGAACTTGAGCAGGATGTCTTGCGACGTCCGCAACGACCAAACACAACGATCAATAACGAACAAAATGCAAAAAAAAAGAAAAAAAAGTCAGCGCGACAGAATGTCAATCCTAAGGGCCCGGGTTCGATTCCTGGCCGGGACGGAGATTTTCTCCGCTCAGGGACTGGGAGTTGTCGCCGAAGTGGCGTCAAATCGAAAGACTTGCACCCGGCAAACGGTCTACCCAACGGGAGGCCCTAGTCACACGACATTTACATTTACAGGAGACACTTCACCTCCAAAGTTTGGGCCTTATAGTGTGCCAGATACACTGACGAAAAAAAATCGCAACACCAAGAAGTAGTTTAGCGACATAAACAAAGTTGGTTGGCATGTTTCTACATCTGAAAGATGTCTACTGAAATTTCGCGCCAGCCGCGTAAGAGTGGCACTAGTAGCATCACTAAAAGGATGCAAATCATGTTTGATTTAAATAAACGCTGCAACGGTCGTGAGCGCTAGTTACCTTTGAGACTGGACATGATGAATTGATGTTAGTCAAGAATGCCTTTAAGGCGACAAAGACGCCATTATCAACACTTCACTGAGTATGAACGAGCCGGCCGTGGTGGCCGAACGGTTCTAGGCGCTACAGTCTGGAACCGCGTGACCGCTACGGTCGCAGGTTCGAATCTTGCCTCGGACATGGATGTGTGTGATGTCCTTAGGTTAGTTAGGTTTAAGTAGTTCTAAGTTATTGGGGACTGATGACCTCAGAAGTTAAGTCCCATAGTGCTCAGAGCCATTTGAACCAATTTTTGAGTATGAACGAGGTCGTGTAATAGGGCTAGGAGAAGCTGGCAGTTCATTCTGGGATATTGCAGAAATACTTGACAGGAATTCAGCCATTGTACAGCGGTGATCACGGGAATGTACGGTCGCAAGAAGATCGGTCTCCAGACAGCCACGCGGCACTACCGAGAAAGTAAGACCATAGTGTTCGGCGTATGTCTCTGGCGCATCGTACTGCATCTATAGCAACTATATGAGCAGCAGTTGGCATCACAGTGACATAATGAACTGTACAAATCGGTTGCTTCAAGGACAGCTCCAAGCCAGACGCCCTGCACTGACCTCAAACCACCTCCATTTACGTCTTCATTGGTGACAAGCGAGAGTTCATTGGAAGGCCGGGTGGAGGTCACTTGCGTTTCCTGATGAACGCTGATTATGTGTCAGTGATGATTACGTGTTGGTTAGAAGGAGGCCAGTTAAGGACTTACAGCCATCCTGTCTGCATGCTAGACACAATGGACGTACACCTGAAGGTAGGTGGAATTTCGTACGACAGCAGGAGCACTCTCGTGGTTATCCCATGCACCCTGACTGCAAACTTGAACGTCCGTCTGGTGAGTCGACCTGTTACGCTGCCATATAAGAACAGCGTTCCATGGGGTGTTTTCCAACAGGATAACGGTCGCCCACATGCTGCTGTTGTAACCCAACATGCTCTATAGAGTGTGGACATGTTGGCTTGGCCTGCTCGATCACCAGATCTGCCTATCGAGCACATATGGGACATCATCAGATGACAACTCCAGCGTCACCCACAACCAGCATTAACCGTCCCTGTATTGACCGACCAAGTACAACAGGCATGGAGCTCCATCCCACAAACTGACATCTGGCACCTGCACAACACAATGCATGCACGTTTGCATCCTTGTATTCAACAGGTCGGGACGCTGAGCAGGCCAGTCCATTTCTGGAATGTTATTGTACACCAGAGTATTACCTCACAGATTCTACCTGATGTCAAGGTGCACTATCATGCTAATAGAAACAGTCATAATCTCCGAACTGTTCCTCCACTGTACACAGGATACAATGCTGTAATATGTGCCCATCTCCTTCCACACTCAGCATTTCTTAAGCACCTCTATAACGTAACACCACCTCCTCCATCCTTCACTGTTGGCACTACCAAAGATAGCAGGTAACATTCTCCAGGCATTCGCCAAACCTAAACCCTACCATCGGATTCCCACAGGGCATAGCATGATTCGTCATTCCAAATCACTCGTATCCAGTCATCCACTGTCTCGTGACGTCACTCTGTAGTCTACCTCAAGCATCGCTTAGCATTGATTACAGATATATGCTGTGCTTAGCATTGATTACAGATATATGCTGCTTACGGGAAGCCACTCGACCATTTGTACCCCTTTTTTAACTCCCTAGGTACAGTCACTGTGCTAGCTGGACCGCTGGTAGCACTTTGGGACTCACGAGTGATTCCTTCGACTGATTTCCTGAGGTTTACAACCACACTCCGCAGTGCTCGACGATTCCTGTCCGTCAGTACATGAGGACTGCCTGGTCTTGGTTTACCCGTGATTGTTCCTTCGCTTTTCCATTTCACAATCACACCACCAACAATCGGCTTGGGATGCATTATCAGGGTTGAAATGTCACTGTTGGTTTTTTTACTCAGGTGACACCCAGTGACTATAGTTGGAGTCACGAACGATGGCGGTCGAGATCAGGCTTTTTCTAAGCATCTACGTCACGTACTCCCCGACAACCAATGAGCGTTCAGTGGTGTTCTCAGCGCTCTACCGTGAATGTCGTAGCTAATGCGAGCATTAGTCGTGATCTTAGTGAGTTATTTAATGAATTTGTATACTATTTATTACAAGTTGTCACGGCTGATAGTGGTGGTAAGCGATAAATTCTGCACAAGCAAGCAAGAGACAAAATTTGCTGTAAACACGCTTTTGTCAAACGCAACGCACGTGTGTGCGCTTACCGCAACCGTCGCTTGGAACCAGCAACGATGCAGTCCCCCGCCAGTGTCTCGAACTGCACGTATCGCCGTTGATCGTGGATCGGAATATAGTCCACGTTAGAATTCACTGAGTGCTCCTGGTGGACCAAATCTACTGTTACTGCTTCTATACTGACAACACAATACTCCCCGCCTCCCCTCCTTTTATACTAGTGGGTCTGCCTCTCGTCTCATGTAGTGGTCAGTTCCACATTGCATGGGGATGTCCGGATATTTTTGATCAGATAGTGTACGCTACTCCCATTTGAATTAATGAAGTTGTAATCCAAAGAATTTAACACTTTCAACCTCCTCTATCTGCTTGTCGTCATATTTTGGACATATATTGGAAGGAAAGTTCTTACAAGTTATGAACTGCAAATAGTATTTCTGCCTGACCTTGAATCTCCGTCGTAAAATATTGGCAGGTTTCTCGGGAATGATCTCACCTACAACAATGGTAAGCAGTTTAGTTTTGATAGCGACATATGGTAAACACACCAGACACTAAATCAGTCGCCCACAGAAAACATCGCGCTAATACCGTATAACATCGCCTTTTGTCTTGCTAATGGTCCTAGTTTGGCAAGGAAGAGAATCCGTAAGTTCCTTCAGGTTTGTCATATCCAACTGTAGCCACTCACTACTGATTAGATCTTGTAGTCCTACCAAACTGGAGGGTATTTATTGCTACGTTTCACCCGCTGTTCCAAATAGTTCCTCTCCATATGATTAATATCAGGTGTTTTAGTGGGCCGGTCGAGATACAATAGGGTGCCTGAGTGTTCGTCAAACTAGGAACATATGCTTGCACCTGTGTGAACGCTGCTGTTGTCATCTTGTTCTAGTCCACAGCATACTCATCATGAAGATGCAGAAGAAAGGACAACATTCGGTCACGAAAAATGTCGAAGTAAATATCTTGGTTCAAGTTCACGGTAACCCGGCTGAGTGGGCACAAGGCACGGTACGGAAAACACCAACGTAACGTCACAGAACCCCCTCTGGCCTTAATTACACCTTTCACACACTGCGGCTTAAAAGCCCCATTTAGCCGTCAGTGCATTCGACGTCTCACATCATTTGAAAAGAGGCAAAACCGCGGCTCGTTGGACCACAATACTCGCTTCTAATCAGCTACTGTCAATTTTCTGTGTTATTTGGCCCGCATAAGATGGGTCGCAGTGAGCAAAGACCTTTTGCGGTGAGGAAAGACCTTTTACGACTCGACTCCAGGCGTCCATTGCATGCTGTCCCCTGCACAATGATCTGCCGGAAACTGGATGAGATGGACCTGCATTTACTGACGACAGTAATTCCTGTCGACTTAGGAGAAGAAGAACCTACTGTCGACAGTAATTCCTGAGAAGAAGAACCACTTAGCCGAGTTCGCTATAAAAGCTTTAGCCAAGATAGCTATAAAGAAACTTTATTGTAGATAACCAGTTTCGGTAAAGCTATGTTACCATCTTCAGATCTTCATAAAGATTATTAAAAAAATCTTGTGCCAGCCACACACAAAATCTTTCCATTGAAGTTCCAGCTACATAAAAAACGAAAGGAGTGATGCGTTGGCACGTCAAAATTAAAATTACTACGTACATCACAATTCTCCAAAACATCGTTCCCATAACAAGTAATGCCTACCAGGGCGCCACAAGGCTGACTCGGTCTTTGATTTTGTGTGTAGAGGGCACAACATGTTTGCAATAACCTTTATGAAGGTCTGAAGATGGAAAGTTAGTTTTACGGAAACTTTGAAGGTGTACAACTTTGCTTCCGCTGTTTTTCCCCCAACATTTGAGGCTTTAATGACACAAATTGGTTACACATATAGCATTCCAAGTATTTTCCATCGCTGGGCACTACTTTCTCCCATCTTTCGGGCAGTGTACGAATCCCACGTCGAAAAAAATTGTTCATCTTTTGAAGCGATCCACGAATCGGTTCAATTTGTGACTTCGTCACGAGATCGGAAGTATTGGTCAGCGAGTCCATGTGCCATTGATCTAAACAGGTGATAGTCAGAGGGAGCAATGTCTGGAGAATACGGCGGGTGGGGTAGGACTTCCCATTTTAACGTTTCCAAGTACGTTTTGACCTCTTTCGCAACGTGGGGTCGAGCGTTGTCGTGCTGAAAAATCACTTTATCGTGCCTCTCGCTGTACTGCGGCCGTTTGTCTTTTAATGCTCTGCTCAAACGCATTATCTGCGTTCGATAACGAGCACCTGTAGTTGTTTCACTTGGTTTTAACACCTCATAGTACACGACGCCGTGCTGGTCCCACCAAATGCAGCGCATGATCTTGCAGCCATGAATATTCGGTTTGGCCGTCGACGTGGAAGCATGGCCGGGATATCCCCATGATTTTTTTGCGTTTAGGGTTATCGTAATGAACCCATTTTTCGTCCCCGGTCACAATGCGATGCAGAAATCCCTTCCGTTTCTGCCTCTGAAGCAACTGTCAACTGTTCACAAACACACAAACGCCGTTCAACGTCTCTTGGTTTCAGCTCACTCTGCACCCAATTTCCTTCTTCCTGAGACATTCCCATAGCCTTGAGACGCTTTGAAATGGCTTGCTGTGTCACTCCCACTAATCGTGCCAATTCTTCTTCAGTTTGACGCGTGCCTTCCCTCAGCAATGCCTCCAATTCTGCATCTTCGAAAACATTCTCTGTTCCATCACTGCGCCGGTCTACGACATTAAAATCACCGTTCTTGAAGTGTTGAAACCACTCACAATACGTTCTTTCACTAATAGCGTCCTTACCATACGTACTTGAGAGCATTCGATGAGACTCAGCCGCTGTTTTCTTCATATTGAAACAAAACAGTAACACCTCCCGCAAATGACGAGAATTAGGCTCGTAAGCTGACATTTTCAATCAAGAACAACTTTATGCTGCAGACACTAATCGACTATGTTTGAATGAGGTTATGTTGATCGAGGTCCAAGCTAATTGCTTGGCGCGTGCGTTCTGTTTCTTTCGACCGCAACTTGCCGTTGTTGCCATCTATCGGCAAACGGCGGAAGCAAAGTTGTACACCTTTTACAGTAAGTTTTATGCAGTGATCTCGGATAAGAAGTTCTTCTTCTCCTAAGTAATCATTACAGAATGCTCCTACGAACTCAGCATGGGTAATTCCTGCCGGGTTTGAATGAGATTGTTAAAGCGCAACATTCCTCTCCAGTCCCTGTCGGTTAGAATCCCTTTACTCCCACTGCTCTTTCGCCATGTCACATGGCTACGGTTGGTACACCATTCCGTGTAGACACGATGTACTGATTGAGTAGAACCTACTGGCACATCCACGCCACTTCACTGCCATGGCATACGTCGGCGGTGGAAGGTCACATGACTGCCTGCTACCACTTCTACACCATATGTGGCACGCCAGAGTTAACAGTGCACCCATTTAAGGAGGTAATTAATATTTGTCGAGTGAACTTATTGGCTTGTATGGCATAACACGTATGGGAGCTAGATACAAGTCAAATCCAGGCGCCGGAATACAGAATGCTGGCCTGGTCTACAGGATAATCAGGGTGTAGTTTTCGGGCAGTCTCTCACGTCAGTTTACGCCAATGCGAAACATATATAGTATATACAGGATGTTTCACTATGGCGCAAGCGCATGACCGCAATTCGCACGGGATGCGCGGCTGCTAGTTCCCTCGGCAGCTGCCGCGTGATGGCTTGCGCGTGTGCCCCGGCTGAGTATAAACGAGGACGCTGTGTGACTGAATTAAACTTACCTTTATTTACAGTAGGTGCCACAGCAAGAACAGCTTGACACATTCTGAACACACTGTCAGTATCTTGTCGAATTTCGGCTGTGACAGTTCTTTCAGTCACAAGCCGGATACAGTCTTACAGCCCCTAGAGTATGTGGGGACTGTTTTCGTACACCTAATCTTTGAGTATCCACCAAAGATAAAAATCATATTGACTCAGATCTAGGGGACGAGTATGCCAGTCAGTCATCAAAAACACCTCGTATTACTGCCATAAACGTCTTTGCACTTCCATTGTTCTACATGAAATAGCCGAAGAACTTTTAGTTGGTACTCAGTTCTGTGAAATATATTTACAATACATTGTTCATATATCTTTCAGATGTTGTGGCTTGTTGGGAAAGGATAGTTCCAGAAATTCTTTTTGCACTAATTGCACACCACAATTCTCTTTTAACATCATGTGAAGGCTCCTGATATCACTGATGAGGATTTGCAGAAACTTCAACGTCGTCTGTTCTTCGAGTTCATGTACCCCAATTAATGTAGCCATCCTTCACCAGAAAAAAACCGTTTCAGGATCAAGCTCTCCATCGCGCACCGAATGCAACAGCTATTTGCGATACGGTCATTAACCAACTGTATCTTAATTGGCCAGCCAATGCACTACCGTTACTTCGTAAGGTCTCAGTTTGAGTTGATGCAAATCTCTTTGAACAGATGTTACTGAAACTCCGGTCTGAGTTAATGGTAAAGAATATATCGGCTCAACCACTTGTTTATAGTGTAAAACACTAAGATTAACGCGTTTCGGAAGTCAAGCTTCCATCATCAGAATAATTAAAAAAATGTAAAAGAACCTGTTAAAACTCGCTAAAATGGAACATGCACCAGGCACAATAAAATTGATAATAAAATTAAAACATCGTGGCTACTTCCCTTGTTGCAGCCGTGTCTTCCAAGGTGCATCTCCAAGTAGTCGTCAAACCGCAGCGTGTTAATGGTCTGAAAAGCGGTATCAACTTTAAAAGGTTTGAAAATGTTAGCCACTTTTTGCGAAATATCACCGAAGTATGATATTGTGACTCTCGTAATATTATTTGCGGTATTCTTCCTTACATTCGCGCGCTGTTTCTGTCGTATTAATTTATTGACAAGGTTTTGGTGATATCCGTTAGCTCTGGCTAGTTGTTTCACGATGTTCATCTCAGTCATTCTGTCTTCTTCACTCATAGGGACTCTAAAGGCTCTATCTATCAAAGATCTAAAAGCAGAAAGTTTCTGGCTATTAGGATGGCAGGAATTATTTTGTGTCAACACATCAGTTGTGGTTGGTTTCCTAAATATTGTAAAAACATGCCTACCATTTTGTTTCCTAATACTTAGGTCGAAAACTGCAGTTCACGTTACAAAGAACATAGCGATGCTTTCCGGCTTAATAATTTCGAAAAGTCAGCTGTAGCCACGCCTATTTGGGAAACAGGACACCCCATGTTGGGAATAGATCAGGATCTTGTTATTTTACATAGACAGGATAAAGGCAAAAAGCTGGATCTACTAGAACAGCTGGAAATTACGATACATAGCGTGGATAATCAGAACGCACTGAATGAACAGCTAACTGGTGATACAAATAACTTTTTTAAACATTTCACTGGTTTCTTTTAGTAACAACATTTTTAGCAATTGGCAGGATACCATCATTTCATGAGGTCCTTGGAACATATATACGTTATCTGTTTGTATAGACATCTCTGTGACTTCCTTGTTTACTTGCGCGTGAGCTCACTCGCGTTTCAGTGTCGTATTTGGCTACGTGTTGTGTGTGGTATCGACGAAGACGCACGGGCGGTTTACGATGATAGAGGAGAGAGCCATGTGGTTAGCTCTTTAACACCATAGGCGACACCATTTTAGAGTTTCTTATATTGTGACGACTACGTGGAGATGCACCTTGGAAGACACGGCTGCAACAAGGGAAGTAGCCACGATGTTTTAATTTTATCATCAATTTTATTGTGCCTGGTGCATGTTCCATTTTAGCGAGTTTTAACGGGTTCTTTTACTTTTTTTTTATTATTCTGATGATTGAAGCTTGACTTCCGAAACGCGTCAATCTTAGTGTTTTACACTATAAACAAGTGGTTGAGCCGATATATTCTTCAACATTGATATTCACAACCACGACCTATCATCCAGTATGGATAAAATCAAAGTCCGGTCTGAGTCTCTAAATAGTGCAAGAATCTACTGACTTCATCCAAGGTTGCTCGTAACTCCTCTAGTTTATTCCCAGATAAAATACTTGATTTTCTAAAGCTATGCTTTTCTAACACGGACCTAGCTTCTCGAAATCTTCGAATCAATGGGACCACGCACACAGTTGTTGAACCAGGGTAAGGGTGGATGGTCATGACACCCCGAAAAGCAAAAGCATTGTACTAACCATTGACGTAAACGGTTTAAGATTATATTAAAATGTTTTATTTATTTCACTGTTATTATTAAAATCCCAGGCATATACGGCACATTTAATGTGGAGATGGCGGTGAATTATATTTGTGACGTGGGGAGGGGGGAGACAGTGAAAAACTGAAAATCACAGAAACGAACTCTGGATCCTCGCCAGCGCATGCAATGAAAAACTTTCGTATGAAAGTAACACAAGGAACACTCGTTAATCCATGGTGTGTACCATACTGAATGGAAACTAAGGTCAACAAAAAAGGAAAATAAATGTACACTCGATCACACAATACATGAGGTACAGAACACAATTTTAACTAATACACCACCCTGCTACATTGTCCGTTATTGAAGCCTGACTATGGGGATGTTGGTTCCCACGCAACGTAAATTGTGTAACACTATATATGAAAACACGCTATGAGTTTTGTGCATTAAAGTGACATCGTGACGCCCACAAGGGCATCCAGCCACAGAAAAATGGCAAAGTTCACAGTGAGCAGAAATTCATTAGATGTGAACTGTGTACAATAACAACTTGCAGTAACCATACTGCAGTGTGCCCTGACCGCATGGTTTAATGTCCCGTTGTGAACGGTTGGAGCGTTCTGTTCTCCCACATTATCTTCGTCGAATTTTCGACCAGATTTTCAGAACAGCTTAAACCAAAATATCTACTGATGCAGCTTTCCCAAGTATCAAGGGTACAATAACTTAGAAATAATTTAGATGTTGCTGGGACAATTATTCGCGCTTTAATGTAATACAGTCTTCAACACGAAGCATGATTTGTTTACCGCCTCGTTTATTACGTGTGGTCTTATTGATGGTGAGTGGTATTGTAAATGGTAGAGATTGGCGGATGCTTGCAATCTTAAACATTTAAAAATGGCCCTGTTTGTCTGACACAATTAAATCGTTACCCTCCAAAATAATGATCAAGGAATTAGTTACCTACGAAAATTCAACAAAAATTCAGTTTATTACATTAAAATGCATGATAAATGGTCTGACAAGCTTTGGTAATGATAAACTAATGCCTTGGCAAGTCTGGGCTTGGGACCTAGGATACGAGGCCTGTTCAAAAAACTTTCTCCACAAATTGTTTCTTGACTTACCTTTTACAGATTGTGCATGGTCTCCTTCGAAATACTCTCCTACACAATTGATACACCGCTCCCAACCGCGTTTCCACTTCTGGAAGCAGTCGTGGTACACCTCTTGTTGGATCGTGCGAAGCACTGTCTGCGAATTTTCTTTTATCTCATCTATCGATGCAAATCTTCGTCCTTTCAACGGGGTTTTCACTTTTGGAAATAAAAGAAAGGCCACAGGGGCCATCTCGTTGTCATTTGGGCCATCCAAAAGCTCTTCACAGATTGCGAGGCGAAGATCTTTCTGGTCTTGACTCATGAGCCGTCGGACGAACTTGGCGGCAACACGATGCATTCAAAGATTCTGTGTCAGGATTTCATGACACGATCCAACTGAAATGTTACATTCTTCTGCGATCTCCCGGACAGTCAGTCTTCGATTTGCGCGCTCAATTTAATGACGTTCTGACATTAGCGTCGTCAGTAGATGGCGAAGGGCGTCCTGAACGAGGCTCATCTTTAACTTCCGTCTGGCCATTTTTAAACCGTATGAACCATTGGTAAGACACAGTACGGCTTAAGCACTCATCGCCGTAGGCTAACTGCATCATTTGGTGTCTCTAAAGGTTTTCTTCCACGCGAAGTTTAATGCAGTCGCGTTGCTCCTCTAACTCTGCCATCTCGAAATTCGCGAACTGTGCGACACGACGTTCTAATCGATACAGCACTGAAAAATAGCTAAAAGATATACAACAATAAAACTCCCAGCAGTTACACATGAAATACAGGCGTATGTAGGGATGCCAATCGCATTTCGCTCCCACACACCATTGGCGAGAAATTACGAATGTTTCGCAATTTTTTGAACAGACCTCGTATGATTCAAATGAATGCATATCAGGATAAAAAATATATATTGGTAGAATCATATCGTGATTGCTGAAGGGTTAACGTTTAGCGCTACAGAAAGGTATGTGTTTGCATCTATGTCCGAAGTTGAAAGCATATTGAACCCTTAGCAGCAGGGAAGTCTTCAGAATCAAGCAAATTACTGAATCTCGGTAAAATGAATAGACTTTTCCTACAATTCGTCTCGCTGTTGCAAATAGATCTCGCCGTATTAATCCACAGGTGGAGGCTGAGGTGGCTGCAAAATCAGTCACTGGTTTTGTACCAACAGCTTGTATCTGTGTCTAAGTTCAAATCAGCCAAAAAAGTGCGTAAATGGCCTGCTCATCAAATCTGCTTGAGGAGGAGCCTGGCTGGGGAGACGCTTCTTCCAGAGATCCGTGATTGCTCTTGGTTGTAGACACACCTGGCTGTAGAGAGAATAGCTTCTACACAAGAGACCCGTGTCATCATGTAATTTTGATTGGCTTGGCGATAAATATTCTGAGTGACGACCAGTGCAAAGTTGTCTTAAAGTATGCTGGCCACCTTCTGTAAACCCCATTTCAGGCGGTTAATCAGTTATTAACTTCTTGCCCCTTGGCATTGCAAAACTGCGTGCTACTCCCTTCCTTCTCTATGGCTAATGAGGATGGACCTCTGTAAACACAACTGTGTCTCCCTCTCATACTTCTATATTATTTATGCTACCCAGTCATAGTAGTTTTCATATTGTGCTAAGCATGTTGTCTTACGGCGCCAGAAATCATTGATGTCCCACATACTTCAAAGGCGTCCTAAATTCCCTGTTCCCCATTCCACTGTCAGATGTTACCTATAATGGTCTGTGTGTTTCAATGAAGTCCTGTTTTCTACCATTCTGTCCACAGTGGTGTTCTCCAGGGACGGTGCCATAAACAGCACGCACCCATAAATGGCATGTACCCCCTATCACATATAGCTCATTAAAAATGGACACTGTTGTCCTGGTACAAGTAGAGATACAATCTGTTCTATGATTTTACCATCTGGAAACCAGAACAGCCCCTCAAAGCAGGGCCAGTCTGCCCTTGAGCTTGTGACCTTCCTGTGAACTCCCGTATATATCCACAATCATCAGGTTTTTACTCTACTTTCAGTATTAGTGTGTCTGGGGCAGACATGGTGCAGTATAAATCATCTATTTTGAAATGATACATATATTTATTAAATTCTCGGTGTGGGAGAAATTTTTAATAACTCTGGAATCTTCATTCAGTTACACCCTGGATTTTAGAAAATATGTCATTCTGAGAGCTCTTCTTAAACTTTGAAGTCATTCTCACAGTGTCCACTGTCCCAGAAGTTAGATCTGTGATGTCAGAGGTAAAATGTTTGTGGAGTCAGAAAAAGTGGGATTCCAGTGGCAGAATGATGCATTGAGGGATTCCGTGAACTGTGTGCGAGATGAAGCTGCTTGAGCAGTTACCTGGGCTGTCCCAGTTTGGCAATCAGTTCGATATTTTGGAAGGAGTAACAATGCACCGCACTTCTTGCTCAACCTGTTGCTCCCTTCATATTATAGTGAGACCTGAGTAGATCATGAGAGCTCAGTCATAACTGTGTACATGGTGAACATAGCTACTGGCGTGACTAGTGCCTTCAGAGTGGCGATTGAGAGATATCGACCATTTAAGATTACAGAAAATGCGCCCATATCTTTTGAAACTAATTTTTATTTTTAACACATCACGCATATCAGAAGTCAAATATGTCCAAAATGTTCTCAGCTATTTTACCTACGTCCACATTTATACTCTGCAAATGACCATGAAGTATATGGCAGAGGGTGCTTCCCACCGTATCACTTATTGTAGATTGTGTTCAATCAGTTTTCGAGGCATAGGTAGAATAATTAGTCTACTCAAGTGCCTCTGAATGTGTTGTAATTAATAGAACCTATACCCTCATCTTTGCAGTCCCCATAGGGGCCATACTTAAGGGTTTGTAGTGTATTCCCAGATTCTTCATGTGAAACTGGTTCTTGAAATTTCCGCAGGATAGCTGGCATCTATTGTGAAGTCGCTGCCAGCTCAGGATTTTCAGCGTGTTGGTGTCATTCATCCATGGGTCAAACAAACCTGTTGAACTACCTGTTTTTTTTTTTTACCTACACTGAGCTTTTGTGATCATTCTGTTTAATATCCCTACAAACTGTTACTCAGGTATTTGTGTGATTTGATTGATCCCAGTTATGACTCACTGATATTGTAGTCACAGTGTACCATAAAATGGGGTGAAATAATCCAGTTTGCAAATTAAAAACATATTAACACACAATTTTTTTTAAATCTATTTATACCAATGGCTGATTGGATCTGTGTTAGGAGTATCTGTCCATATAATCCTTTTTAATTTACTTATTTTCTCTGCCTATTTTTTTTAAAGCCCTTGTATCATTCACCTTAGATAAGGGGGTGAAGTGGTACAACATATGAAATGGCTGCTGTATCATATTCTAACAGTGTTGGGGTGAACTGAGACACACAATGTTTTTAAAAAACTATTTATTCACAAATAAATTAGAAAACAATTTTTGGAAATTGAGGTGACCATAGCGAAAAGTCACTGGCTTTGGAAGACATGCAATAACTTCATAATGGTATACAATACTTGACTCCTTGATTTATGGCCATACAATAGTGTCTCTATGGCATCTGTACTGTTTTATGAAACTTACTTCTATAACCCTGTTACTACTGCTGATGGTTTCTGACACACTTGACTTTCGAACAATATAACTTGTCCTCTTTTGTTATATGGTCTTTTAGTTTTACAAGCAAAAAGTTTCCTACAGTGAGGGTCATGTAACAACTCCTGTGGTTGGCTCAGCTACTCCAGTTTCTTTCTCACTTCTTCTGAGGCAGCCATATAGTATTCAATATCTTCATTATTGCTCTCATGAGACTACACCAACTCTTCTTCTGATTCTGGTTCATCTACTCCAATGTTCTTGACATTTCATCCTCGTTCAACATGGAGCTTTTCTGTCCACCTGCTTCTTTGTCTTGGTTTTTTTTTTTTTTTTTGCATATTGTAGCTCCTGAAGCAGACCTTTTATAGATTCATCCATGTTTTCTTCAATACCAACAGGATTTGCATCCACTCCTTTGTTATGCAGCAGGTTCAGTATTTCCTGGTGATCTAATGGAACAATGCCCATTTTTCTAAAACCACTCCTAATGTTGTCTCCACAACTTCCACTCATCTCTTCAATGAGTTTCTTCAACATAGGTGTAAAATGTATCTTAGTCGGAGAGCCTTGGTTATCCTGATTTCTCCACATTTGGAGGAGTGACCTCCACTTACTTTTCAAAGGCTTAAAAAGACCACATCTAGATGCTGGCCAGATGAGTTGTCTTTAGGGGGGCATTATAAATGTGATCCATTATTCCCACAAGATGTCAAAACAGCTTGAGAAAAATGGCTTGGCAAATTGTCATAAATTAGAACTCTTGGCTGGGGCTATTTCTGCAGGTAGGGCAAAGCTATTGTGAAATACCAGTCATCAAAATGTTTTTGGTCAAAGCAGCCACTCTTTGTACATCTGTAACATGTGCCCGTAGGCCCTCCAATGTGCCATGAGTCATGCAAATTTTCAGATTTGTAAAAAACATAAACTGGTAGCAGTTTACCATCACTACTGCAAGCAAACATCAAGCTTATTGCTGATTTTGCAAAGTTATTTACTTTTTCAGGGTGCTTTTGACCCCTTCTACAAATAATTTTTTTGCTTCCCAGATCATCTGTCAGGTTTGTCTCATCATAGTTTACAATAATGCAAGACTCTACTCCACTAAGTGTTCCTTCAAGATTGTTAAAATAATCATTTATTGTTTGTGCAGAAATGCCCGTTCTGGCCCTTTTGATTTTTTGGCTCATTCTTGAGCTAAGCTGCTCTATGTATCTCATCAGAAAGGAAATAACCCAGTCTTCACCTGGTAGATTATTTTTGAACTGCATACAGTCCTGCCTTGCTTGTCCGAATATCCTTTAACATCATCATGCAGATCCATATAAGTTAATGGAAAACCCCATTCTCTAAGAAGAATGACTTTATTTGAAAATGAAAAATGTTTAAATAGCATGGTATGTTTGTCTTACTAGATAATTTAATTATACGAGGGCTATCCACAAAGTACATTAAGTTTTGGAATTAAAAATAAATAAATTATTGGAATTTTTTTATTATATACAGATGAAAGCCACACTTAAATACTACTTTTCTACATAGTTGCCATTTAAATTAAGGCACTTATCATAGCGATGGACGAGCTTGGAAATTCCTTCGTCGTAAAATTCGGCTGCCTGCGCCTTCAACCACGCGGTTACCACTTCTTGAAGCTGTGCGTAGTCATCAAAACGTTGCATAGCCAACCACTTCTTCATTGCTGGGAATAAGTGGAAGTCGCTCCGTGCCAGGTCAGGACTGTACGGCGGATGAGGAAACAACTCCCACTTAAAAGATTCGTGAACTTCACGAGTGGCATTTGCCATGTGGGCCCGGGCGTTGTCGTGAATCAGCAAGATCTTTGAGCCCAACTTTTGTATTGCTCTTCTGAGGTTGTGCAGAGTTTGGCAATACCTTTGAGAGTTTATTGTAGTGCCTCTTTCCAGGAAATCCACAAAAATCACACCTTTTCTGTCCCAAAAGACAGTCGCCATCACCTTCCTTGTCGACATTGTCTGCATGCATTTCTTGGGTCTTTGGGGGAATTTGTGTGCCCCCACTGCATTGACTGCAATTTTGTCTTGCAGTTCACATGCTTAACCCATGTTTCATCACAAGTAACGATGCAATCAAGTAATGAGTCGCAATCTTTCTCGTAAGCGTCCAGAAATGTTAACGCTGCAGCCATTCGCTGATTTTTGTGAATCTCTGTCAAGATTTTTGGTATCCATCTTGCACAAAACTTGTGGTAACCAAGCCTTTTGGTAATGATTTCGTGCAACAAACTTGGTGAAATTTATGGAAAACTCAGTGTTCAGTTATTGTGAAATTACGGTTTTCACGGACCATGGCATCGACTTTTTCGACAAGTTCGGCGGTCACTATGCTGGGTCTTCCACTTTGCTCTTCGTTGTGAACGTTAGTTCGGCCATTTTTAAATTTTATGACCCATTGCCGCACTCCACCTTCAGTGATTATGTTGTCCCCATACACTTCACAATGCTGCCAATATATTTCTATCGGTGTACAGTTTTTTGCAGTCAGAAACCTTATTACAGCACACACTTCACACTTCACGGCATTTTCAATTAACGCTGACATTTCAAACTGTCACAGTAACTCAACGGAGTACAGCACAAACCTCTCGCTAGCACGACAGGATGCAGACTGAGCGGCGGAATGCCATGACACCAAGATGGCCGCGCTAGCCCCGTCCCTAACGGACACAAACAAAAACGTAATGTACCTTGTCGATAGCCCTTGTAGTATAGTACACTTGGCCTAGATGGGTTCTACCTAAACATGATAGCTACAATGCTGATACTGGTGGTGGTGCTGTAATTATCCATATATGTTTAATAACTTAGAATGAAGCCGATACTGTACTGTACTTTGGAGCAGCAAATTAATAGGACCTACCTTCCAAAACAGACTCTTACACAGAACTCAAAGTTGTCTGGCCACCGTGAGACTTTGGTGGATATTTTTGCATTTTCAATTTGTCTTCATCTTGTCTATGTGATACTTTTCTGGAGCAGCACACAGTTAATTTTCTGCTTTTTACTTCATTCACAGCTCTGTCTAAATCATCAGCATTGCACTGATCTAAGGTTTTGTCCTGGAGGGGGGGGGGGGGAGGGGGCGCTTGTAAAACCTAGGTATGCTTTTCTAGCAAAAAAATGAAGAAATTGAATTCCGTAGAATTTAGTTACAATGGGGTGAAGTGATACATGTACTGCTTCACCCTGGGTCAGACGATTTTTTTTAAAAATATTTATTTTTGAAGAAACCCTTTTTAAATGTGTAATAATAATAGCAAGTTAATGATATTCATTACATTTTATAGGAAATTCAGCTTTATTCAAATGTAGGTTATGTGTTAGTTGAGTAAAGTTTTCAGTGCCTTAAAAAAGCACAACATAACCTATCAAAGTAAAAAACACAACTGAGCAGCAAAATTGGCAGGAAAAAACAGTTGACTGTCACAGGCTTTAGAACAGACCAAATGGTCAGAAAAACATCATTGTTGCCAACTTTTACTGTGAGTTGCTAATACAGACACACATTATAACAAACATTGTATTTTGTCTCAGTTCACTCCATTGTGTCACTTCACTCCAGATTAAGGCTGCTTTGTCATATTTCTGAACATTTAAAGATAGATACCAATATTTGCACCACTTTGAAATCATATCAAGAGCTGACTGAATATTTGTACTGAATTTTTCAGGTAGTACTTCATTATCATCAACTGTAAAATGTCTGAGACTACTTTTGATATAGACTGAATGTCATCAATTTACAACAAGAACAGCAAGAGACACAAATACTTATCTGGAACTCACCTGTCACTGCTTCTCGTGAACATGATAACATGCTGCAGGCTCCCTACCAAGAAATCAGAAATAGTCACAAATTTGGCTTGATACCCCCATGCAATTGTACTTTTGACAGCCAGTGTAAGTGTGGCATCAAGACACCTTTTACCAGATAAAACTGCAATACAGAGGCATTGGTGGTGTGCAGCCCTGGCATTCAAGTTCCTTGTGGGACAATATTTTTCACTTGCTCTATACATGTACCCTCTAAAATGCTATGTAATATTGATACTGCAAATGATTGTAGTGGTATATGTTTTACATTCATTAGTACTTTCAGTCCTTTCAAGTTCTAACTTGTAGACTAGTATTTGATTCAAGTATCACTAGTGTGAGCTACATTTTGCATATGGTCCAGTATTGACACCACCAAATTAGAAAAATAGAATCATTCCTGCCATGTATGGAGAGATGCATCTGCTATCCTGGAGAACACATGACATCTTCCAACTCTTGACTGTCTCAGTATCAACCCACACTTTTTCAGTGGTGCTTCAGGTCAGACACTTTTGACAGCCAATCAAGGATTCCAGCCCCAACCTGCAAAGACATGCCTCGGCATGTGTATGGGTAAGCCATCTTGCAGAGATTAGATCACCTAGCAGCTGTCATAATCTCACAATGAGTAAGATTACCTGCTTTGTGGCCAGAACATACTGATAAGCATTGAGTGTATTATCAATATGAAGAGCCATATGATCATCCCTTGGATGATACGACTTTGTACCGGACTAGTAATGAATTTCTAATGAGTAGAGCTTGTCTGAAGTATATTAATGTCAGAAATAAAGTCAAGTCAGTGACAGCCAAATATGTGAAGGCAGTTGTAGCTTAAAAGTTACATTTGTGTTAATTTCAATAACAAAGTGTGTCTCAACTTGCCTGTAAGTAATGACACTAGGTAAATTGTTGTAAATTGTGCAGTTTAACTTCATTTATAGACATATATAAGATAATGTGCTTCATGTTAACGAAGATGTTAGAAAGACACACAGTAATAAATTAGTAAATCTATGTTTGAAAAGCAGTCAAAATACAGTAGTGAAAGAGAATGGGAAGATAAACCTTGTACTTTTAATTTTCTGGAGGCCTTTATCTTAGATGTGGAGTTCACACCTGTGGAAATGTAAGCCTTTAACATAGTGTTAAAATTTAACTTAGCACCTAACTGTCTGAGCAGCATTGTAAATAAGCTCATAGCTAGTACAAAGACAGCTATAGTCAAACAAAATGGGACAGTGAGCAATACATTGTAAAACCAATAATGGGAGGTAGGCAGACAGTGTCTGATGAAAATAACAGTATTTTAATCCAATCTTAGAGCACAACCTAAGATACACAAGGAAAATAACTTTGTCTCTCCAAATGTAACCTTCATTGAAGGAACAGCTTACCTGCTGAGGAAGATACTGAATTCTTAAACTAGAGAATATTGAGAATTATAAAAGAGTCATACAATCTGGAGGTCCTTGAATATGCTCAATGAAATTAAAGGTATGTGTATCCTGAATGATGGTGAGCTTGTTTCATTTAACATTGTGAAGTTGCATAATATTGTAATTGCATTTGAGAGAATTAAGATTTACAAAGATAATTTCTTGAAGTATGATAAAATTTGTGAAACTGAAAGAGATGAAATCATAGCGTTACCGCCACTGATATTTTGATTTTCAAAGTGATGTATTCATAGAATGATGGCATTGTGATACATGGTTGTATACATAAATACTGGTGGACATATTTGGGAACTACACTGAAAATGACTTTTTTCAGAAGTATTAAAAAACTGTGAATAAAATTCTATGTTATAAATGTAGTAAGTCTGCTTATTCAACTACATAGATTTTATTAAGCACAACTGATTTACTGTATTGATGGAAAAAAACTGCAACACCAAGAAGGACTTGGGCAACATAAACAAAAGTTGGTAGGCATGTTTCCACATCTGAAAAATGGTCTTTATTAAAATTTTGTGCTATTCGTGTAAGAGAGGTTGTAGTAGGGCAGTTATAAGGATGCAAATCAGGTTTTCTTTAAATACATTCTGTAATGCTCATCAGTGTTAGTTATCTTTGAGATTTGATGTGCTGATTGATGTTAGTCAAGAATGCCTTTAAGGTGAAAAAGACACCATTATCAACACCTCACTGAGTTTGAATGAGGTTGTGTAATAGGGCTAGGAGAAGCTGGAAGTTCATTCTGCAATACTACAGAAAGACTTGCCAGGAAAGTAGCCACTGTACGTGATTGCTGGCAGTGGTGCTCATGGGAACATATGGTCACAAGATGATCAGGCTCAGGAAAGCCATGTGGCATTACCAAGAAGAAAGACCATTATGTTTGGTATATGGCTCTTAGTGCATTGTACTGCATCTGCAGCAACAATTTTATCAGCAGTTGGCACCACAGTGACACAGTGAACTGTTAAAAATTGGTTAAGGACAGCTCCAAGCAAGACACCATGTAGTGTGCATTTTAATGACCCCAAACCACCACCATTTGCAACTTCAGTGGTTCCCCCTGCGGGTCCGGGGTAAGAATAGGCCCGAGGTATTCCTGCCTGTCGTAAGAGGCGACTAAAAGGAGTTTCAACCGTTTCGGCCTTCCATGTGATGGTTCCCCTTGGGGTTTGACCTCCATTTTTCAAAATTCTACAGAAGTACGAGCCTTTTGGGGAAGGACGCCTTACGTGGTGTCTCACTGGTCCTCAGTGCACTAACACCTTGGCACTCAGCATTGTAACGGCATTGTAACCACACCCACTATTCCTCAAATTGGGCCTAAACGCCTGATGGGTTGCACAAGTTACGCCCATAGTGCGTCCCCATCTGCACCTACGATCATGATGGACTTTCCATGGCACCCGAAATCCAGCATGGTAGCCAGCCCGTTGTGGTGGGGTCGTCATGTACCCTCTAGTTTGTAGCCCACTGACAACACAGGGATCGTACTGCCGATACCTGAGCTGCACCCTCCCCACGTCGGCCAAGGAGTAGATGCCCGTCTCCTTGGGGCATCAGGACTCCCGGCAACGGTCATCCTGCTAGATGGCCCTTGCTGAGGCTGGGTGGCGCCCGTGGGGAGAGCCCCTGGTTGGAGTGGGTGGTATCGGGGCGGACGTTTCGCAGATGAAACGTCAACATGTATTGGGTCGCTCTGCAGCCGAGTCTTTTAAAAAGAAAGGTACTGTCTCTGGTTCTCCTGCCCTTTCCCCCTTGGCCACTCCCTGGGAGGAAGGACAGGCCCACCGGCTTGGGGAGAAGTACTTCCCCCACTATTTAGTCTGTTCTCGGACCGATGGGGGGACATTCGCCACCTCCAAGCACCTCCAGCACATCGAGGACATCTTCGGGGAAATCGAGGCTCTCAGTAAAATGCGAACGGGGTCTGTTCTTATAAAGACCACCTCCGCCACTCAGTCGGCGGCGCTCCAGGCATGCGACCGACTAGGGGACATCCCAGTGTCCATTGTCCCGCATCTGGCACTGAATAGGACGCAGGGGGTTATTTTTCATCGGGACCTTCTGCTGCAATCTGATGAGGAGCTCAGGGCCAACCTGGAGCGCCGAGGCATGCATTTTGTCAGAGTCCAGCGCGGCCCCAAAGACCGTCGCATCGACACCGGGGCCTTTATCCTCACCTTCGATCGGGACATTCTCCCAGAGAAGGTAAAGGTGATGTGCTACCGGTGCGACGTGCGACCTTACGTCCCGCCTCCTATGCGCTGCTTTCGGTGTTTGCACTTTGGGCACATGTCATCACAGTGTGAGGCTGAGCCCCTTTGTGGCGATTGTGCACGTCCTCTTCGTGAGGAACATACATGCACCCCACCACCTCAGTGCGTCAATTGTCCTGGCATCCACTCGCCTAGATCTTTAGACTGCCCCGCGTATCAGATGGAGAAGAAGATTCAAGAATTAAAAACTTTGGATCACCTCTCTTATTCTGAGGCCAGGAAGAAGTATGACCGCCTCCATCCCGTGACATTGACAACTTCGTTTGCCTCAGTCGTGTCCACTCCTTCCACAGTATCCTCACCCCTATCCTGTCCCCCCTCCACCTCCTCACCCCATCCGGGGTCTATGCCTCCGCCTCCCAAATCCCTCCCTTCCAAATCCTCCTCCCTCGCGGCCCCTGCCCCCTCTACCCCAGGGGCCACCCTTCCTCCTCCTCCCCCTCCACCGCCTGAGAAGCGATCCTCTTCTCAGGTGTCCATAGGGGAAACGTTCCGGACCCCGGTTTCCGAGGTCCGGCGCTCCAAAACAGACCCCGCGCGTGAGGCCCTTCTTCGGGTCCAGCCCACCATCCCCGTGCCTCATCGGACTTCCCAGAAAGCCTCCAAGAAGAAGTCTTTATCCTCCTCTCCACCCCGGCGCGTTTTGTCTGACGCTCCATCCGTGAGTCGCTGCTCCCGGCCGTCCTCAGTTTCGCCGGGACGCTCTGCTGCCAGGCGCTCAGCTGGCCTCTCGTCGGCGAATGATGCTGCCCCTCCTACGCAACCCGGGAAAGCGGCCGCAGCTGGCGTCGACTCGATGGAACAGGATCCGCCTCCCGCCGGTTGTAGCGTTGTTCCCTCGAAACCTGGCCCTCCGCGGCCGTCGAGGTGACCAGCTCTTCACTCGTTTCGCTCCCCCTTTTTTTTGTCTAGCGATGGCTTTGTTACATTGGAACATAAGAGGTATTCGATCTAATCGGGAGGAATTAAAACTGCTTCTCCGCCTGCACTGTCTCGTCCTTGGTCTCCAGGAAACAAAGTTACGCCCAACTGACCGTATTGCTTTTACCCACTATACCTCGGAGCGGTCTGACCTCACCCCTGTGGACGGTATTCCAGCTCATGGTGGGGTCATGTTGCTCGTTCGGGACGATGTCTATTACCATCCCATCCCATTGACCACCCCACTCCAAGCAATAGCTGTCCGTATTACTCTTTCTGCTGAAGCTAAAAGATTAGATCAGAGAATAGACAAAACATCAGAAAACCTTAAACAGGAATACAACCTGTACACCACTAATGTAGATACAAAAGTAGAAAATATACACACTAAATATACACAATTGGAGGATGCATTGATGTCCAAACAAACGATTTACAATCAAAATACAATGTATGGGCACATCCAAGTGAAATGCTTTCCTGGTGAAAATCTGCACCCTATTGACTTTATTCACCAATGTAATGATATGTTTGTTGTAGGAATGTCAGATAACATAAAAATTAAGTTAGTAAAACGGTTTCTAGAAGGGGAGGCCCTATCCTGGGCAAATGAGAATAATGATTCTTGGAATACTTTTGAAGAGTTTGAAGCTAAATTTATTTGCAAATTTTGGTCACAATCCATACAAGCCAGATTAAAGTCAGAATTTCTAAATGGACCAGTGTATAGAGGGAAAGTAGGGGGAATGCAAAAATTTTGCAGAGATCAACTGAAAAAACTTGCTCATTTAAATAACTCTTTTGATATTATGACACAAATTGATGTTTTAAAAAGAAGATTACCAGAGAGACTGCAGTGGGAATTGGTCCATGGACCAGACGATTCAATGGAAGAGTTCCTGAAATTTGTAGATAGATTAGATAGGGCCTTGGAAAGAGAAAGTAACCAAAATTTTGGCTCTGGCAACAACCAGTATGGGGGGTGGAACAGGAATGTAAATAGAGGTTATTATGGGAGGAGAGACTTTGAAAATTCTGGAAATAATGCTCCAAATAGGGGAGATAGGAGATATGAAAATGATTTCAGAAACAATACACCAGGAGGGAGGATGGAGGAGAGATAACAGGAATGATAGAAATAGGTATTGGGGAAGAGAACCAGATAGAAGGGGGTTTCTTGAAACTAGTGAACAAAATAACTACAAGCAGACAGACCGAGGGAACCAGCCGGGAAACGGTGGACAGTCCCACTAGATGTCCGTAGTTTTGGGGCTAGACAATATTATGACAGGACAACACATAACCGAAACTGGAAAAGGAGAGGATACAATGTAAAGAGTAAATACCATGAAAATACTGATGTTGTTAGAATGAATAAATTAGAATTTAATAAAAGGTTTTGGGATACTATGAGTAAAAGTGATACAGTTGATAAAAACAGTGTTCAAGCACAGGTGGTTAGTGAAAGTGCAGAAGTTGAAGGTATTGCAGAGTTCCATAGTTGGGCTGAAAAGGATACTGGTGTTAATAACAAGTCAGACACACCACAAATAGAATCTATTTTGGGGGGTTTATTTGATACGAAGGGGGATGACGAAGAGTTTAATGGAGCCAAAGACTCAATTGCTGAGATTCAGATACATAGGGGGGAAACTGAAGATGAGGTTGTTGTGGAGGGGGAGGAAGAAGTAATAGAGGGACATTTAAATAATGATCCTAAATCAAGTGATGTTATTGATGAGAGTGTGGAGGAAGAAATAAAAGTATTTGTAGAATTGAAAAGTGATGATGTGGTAAAGGTAAGTGATGTGACAAACATGGGTAATAATGAGGTTAATTTAAGTGAAATGCAGACTAGGGAATGTGTATCTGAGGACAAGCTATTGCCTATTGGGAACTATGAAACGCTAATCTATGAGAATGGTAATAATAATAATATTAAAGAAAATATAAAGGGATTGAATGTAAATGTGTGTTTTCAAGAAAAAGGGGAAAAGTTTTTAGAAGTTTTGTGGAACAACTATGGGAACTGTATAAACAAAGATGCCTTTTGGAAAGAATTAGCAAAGGTAAGTGCAACCTTGTATCCTATATGGTGGATAAGAATCCATAGTGGACTTTATAAAAAATGGGGTGAAAACAATAATTTGTTGAGTGGCAACACAGTGTTAAGAGGAACAAATAAAAACAAAGGTTTATATTTAAATGTCAATGCTTTGCAAACAGAGAGGGATGTGGCTAAATGTAGGAAAGAGACATTAGACTTAGGAACTAAAGAAATTGAAAATGATCTATTGTTTGAAAATACTAAAATAGACAAAGATGTTGAGCTAGGTTGTCCATATGTTAAAGTAAACAATGACATTGGTCCATTTGAAATAAAAGAAAGCCCACATCCTAATGCGTATAGACTTACCTTTCCCAGATCAGGAAGGTTATTTGGATTAAGAAACATCACTGAATTGAAACCATATAAACATGATTAAGCACATTTCCCTGTTTGAATACAATTACTTCCCCAGTTTCCATAAAGCGTTTTACCAGCAAAGATTTTTACTGGGTGTGTCAAATAGCAACTACCACTCACGCTACAGACCATGGAAAAGTTCCAGATCTCTGAGAGAATGTTTTTATATTTTTATTGTCACTATTGAATATTAAATTTTGAGACATCTTCTTTACTTGCAACGGGCAAGAAGGTGACAAACATTTATTACTTTCTTTTTGTATTGTTGAATATGGGACATACTTGCACCAAATAAGACAATGTAAAAAAAAATTGTTGTGCAAGACTCATCATTTTGTTACTATTCTTTTCTTAGGCATAAGATTTGTGTACAATTTTCTACAGCTAATCAGATGTTCAGCAAGTTTGATGTTTGTGTTATGTTGTGACCAATTTAAGTGTCCAATTTTAGTATTAATATGTTATTGTACTGTCTTGACTATGTGTCTCAATGGGAGACAAGTTTTTTAAATATGTCCTTTTTTTTTCAAATGCATTCATACATGTGACTTCTCTAGTGTTTGTGTTTATATATCATGTCCATACTTATAATTATGTTCTTTGTTTTCATTTCCTTTATGTGGCTCAAAACGAGCAGACAGTTGCATTGTTTTTCCTATGGACATCTGACCTGTCCATCTATGTAATATATTTATGTTCCTTCTATTATCTTGATTATTCTGTGACTCAATGAGAGCTGACTTTGAAATAATTTACATATATTTTTTTTATATATCTTAAGATCGCATGTGATATATTTGTGTCTGTTTTTGATCATTTTCCATGTGGCTCACTGGGAGCAAAGATTAACAGTTTTTTTTTTACTTTCATATATTACTAAATATTTTTATGATGCTGTCATACTGAGAGCCATAACACAAAGTGCATTTGAAACAAAACAACTAAAATATTTGCAGGAAAAAGTCATTTTGAAACGGTGTAACGGTCGTTGTATACATACACATTATGCATAGTAATTGACACATTTGTCCTAGTCGGCTAATATCATTAACATTCTGTAAATGATATTACCCGAGGGGGGTATTGTAACGGAACATATTAAAGGCTTTACGTTAATGAAGTATGCGATCCCATCCAAATTCAACCAGTTTAATGAGTATTTATGATTATAGAAAAGTTATTGTGTATGTTAACAATGATTGCATAACATGTCTCCATAAACAGTCAACCCATTAAATTATACTGAATAACTGACCCACACAAAAGTTAATATCACTTGATCACTGATACAGCAAATGTCATCATGTAAAAACACTAAGTTCATCTTAAATAATTAATATGAAGTACAAAAAATAGTGGCCAACATAGGTATTTTGGATCTCCTTAAATAAAAATCACCCAGTGAAACCTATTTGTTCACTAGGAGCATTTTCACTCAGTATTCACGTAATCAATCCTATTTTAGACGAAAACCAATGTAATTCTTAATAATTCATGTTACTTACTTATTTATGCAAATTAGAGAAGTCAATTGACAAACTTCTAAAAAACAGCCTTTTTGTAACAATGAATTATTCTGTCAAGTCAACAAATCTGTCTGTCATTTTAATAACATGTTAAATTATGTCACTCGATGCAAATTAATAACTTTTCTGCACAAATTATAACAACAGATGTACATGTGACTTATAAACTATATCTCTTTTTAGTAGTTCTTTGACAATGTTATAAATACAAGCAGCAAGAAGGGTCGAGAGAACAGTCGGAGGCAGTCGGGGCAGTCGGAATGTCACTTTGGTGAAGTGTGTTTCTGTGTTATTGTTTGGCAAAACAAGGCAAAGAACATGTAAAGGAAGTACTACTTTGTGTTGTGTTATGGTCTTTGGTGGACAGTGGAATTAATATGGCCACTAAAGTAATAAATATTTGATGTTTACATATGTGTTGGTTTCGCTCGTTCTTTATCATCAAAAGCACATGAAAAACACGGGACCTCATGTTTTTTAACCCTAGACAACCAGATTTAGAGCCAGCATCAGCATCGAGACACAGCAGCGATCCAGCAAGCAGCAGCGATTACTACAATACAATACATTGTAATGGCGCCAACCTAACATCAAGTGCTAACAAGCTCCGTAAATTGGAGTGAAATAGTGCGTTTACAGCAATTAGCAAGATATCAACGACAAGGTGGACCATTTACAAGTTCCAGAGTGGATAATACTTAACAAAAATGTAATTTTCAACAACGTTATACTTACAATTGCAAACCTGAAACCAAAAAAGGAATCATTTATACAAATATTTGTCTAATTTCTTAGTAGAAAAAATTGATACTGATCTCAAAATTCAATGTTACACACAATATTTCTCATATATTATCCCATCTGAACAGTGGTGTTTCATGTGCAACAATTCAGATACATTTCTTACAAAAAATCATCATTACCACACTCATAACCTTCAATGAAACAAGACACAAAATGACTCAATTAACTATTTACTAATCAAAACTGCATATAAAATACCAAAATATACTTGCCAAATTAATAAAAATATAAAGGCTCTAGAATAATATCACATTAATCAAAATTTTTCCCTCAAAATATGTTACAGGACAAATATTTCACAAAAATATTATTTTTCATTTATATTAAAACAATAAAATGTTTTTACATCTAACATCAACATCATTCTAAACATGATGCTCTTTGTGGTTGGCCAAAGATTTTAGCAGACTCAGAAGATGATCTCTAATAAAAAATACACATACTTATGACAGTAGCACAGGAATACAACTTGAAAATCCCTACAACAAAGACCAAAATTGGAGTGATCCAATCTGGGCCTGTATAATTATCAATGACAGAACAATAGAGCAGGTCAATATATATGACACTGCACTGTGATGTCATCTATATATGACATCATTATGTCACTATAAAGCTGAAAAAGTTTCAAAGTTTGTGGGGCCCAGTCAACTGGAACTTTCAGAATAGCAGACAGGAGACACTTTGTATTATTTTACAAAGTAATGGCATTCCCAGTATTGTTTTGTAGAAGTCAATGCTGAATGGACACTAATGCAACTAAACACCAGAAGGATGGAAAGGGCAGAAATGAGATTCCTTACAAACACAATGGGCAGCAAAAGAAGTGAAGACATCAGGAGTGAACTGAGGACATTTAACCTCAATAAGGAAATAATAAAATATGGAAGGAGCCAGAATACTAAAGATGGTACTCAACTACAAGCTGAAACATTTAAGAAGCATTGTTGAATAACCGAAGAAGAGATGACTAGTCCAATACTTTTGGGGATGGAACAAACCAAGAATATTTCCATTCTTGATACTGATGATGGTGCTTTGCGTCTCTTCTGTCATGTGCAGAGTTCATAGCTGTCAAGCACGACACTCAGTCTAGTTTGAAAATACCATGACATTCCAGACACACATTTTACTTGGTCAGGCTGTATGAGAATTAAATCTTTTGCAGAATGTGTCCATCATTATTAATTTGCTTATTGCAAAACTTGCCTTCAAATTCTGTAGTTGAGCGACAGTGATGATAGTAATGCATTAGTTACAGTTTGACTACAAAATCTGAAAACGGACATGATTACATGAAATGTGTTCACAGTTGCAAATAGAAGCAAAAATCAACAGTATAAGGGAATGATGGCAATGTAAATTTGACAGACAGACTCAAACCCAGATTTCCTGTTTCACACAAGTGGTCATCTTAATCACTTTGGCTATCTGTGCATGACTCGTGGCCAGACCCAAACTTACATATGTCATCATTCCTGTGTCACAACCTGTAGTTGTGTACACAATATGTAATTCTCATACAGGGAACGACATTTAAATTGAAAGTCATTGCCCGGTATCAGCAGATAAATTGATATTGAAGTGCCTATGTTGTTAAGAAGAATGGTGCCATGTGCCTTCAGACATGCATGCAAGTCCAAAGAAACAGTGACCACAGCAGTTATGTAATAAGAATAAGAATAGTCATCAGTGACTTTCAATTAAAATGTCCTCTCCCCGCTGCAGGTATTATGTAATGTGTACGTATGTACAGTTTGTGACAGAGGAATGATAACATGTGGAAATTTGGGTCTGGCTGTAAGTCATACAGGGATATTAAAAGCAGATAAGGCAACCACTTGCCTAAAGCGGGAAATCTGGGTTCGAAATACTGGTCCAGCACAAATTTTCATTGTAGTCATTCTCTTATACAGCTGATGCTTGTTCTTATTCACAAATGTGATTACATTTCATATGTTTCATAACTGCTGTAGTTGCCGTAGTACCTGTACCTTTTGACATGCATGAATGTCCAAAGAAACATAGGGTCATTCTTCTTAACAGCACAGGCACTTCAATATCAGACATGATTATATCAAAATTTGTAACTTTAAATGTTACCTGTAAAATTAAAAAGAAGCAATGATGGCTTCCATTCAGCATGCCATGCAATGCTAAGTCTCAGAATGGCATCAGACAGGATTTATTATGAATAAGTCAAAAAAGAGTCTGAATGTGCCTGCATCCCAGAAAATGTGGCTGCAGTTCACCAGAAAATGTTTCAGAGGCCTACCAAATCAACCTGATACCTGTTGCAAGAGATTGACACATCATGTCGATCCTGTGGAGGATTACTCCACCTGGACCTGCACATGCATCCCTACAGAGTGTCTGTTATGCATTAAAACCCGCAGATTCTTTTCAGTGCCTCCAGTTTTGTGAGCGGCTGTTCCAAGAGGTAACAGTGAATGGCTTGGACTTGAATCTGTTAACGTCTGATGAAGCCTGGTTTCACCTAAGTGGTTATGTCAACTCACAGAATGACAGGTTCTGGGCAGCAGAGCATCCACATGACTTCCATGAAACACCATTGCATGATCAGAAGGTTGGCGTTTGTTGTGCAGTGTCTGCACATTGTGTCATTGGTCACATCTCCTATCATCAGATGCTGACTTGAGCGTGTTACACTGCCAACATTTTAAAACCATTTGTGGCAGCATCAACAGAGGAGGAAGAGACCTACAATTACTTTAAACAGGATGGAGTAACTGCCCACACAGCTGGCCAAAGGTTTAAGTAGTTAGGTTTAAGTAGTTCTAAGTTCTAGGGGACTGATAATCTCAGATGTTAAGTTCCATAGTGCTCAGAGCCATTTGAACAGCTGGCCGAAACTTGGAGCACATTTACACAATATTCATGCCTGACAGAGGTGTTAGCAGAGGTCAGTTTGGTCGCAGCTCTAGCTACTCATCCAGGTCACCTGATCTATCAGTGCGTGATAACTTTGTGTGGGGAGCCCTCAAGTATCAGGTTTATCGCAACAGCCCTCATAGTCTTAAAGACCCTCGTAGTCTAAAAGAACTGCAGCAGGACATTTCGTGTGAGACTGCACCAATTACAGCAGTCCAGCTTTGATCTGCCAACAACAACTTGTTGACCAGGATCCAAAAGTGCCAAGAGATGAATGGTGGTCACTTTCAACATCTGCCACAGTCAGTTTAGTACTGCATTTCCTTTCATCTGCTGTGTTTCTTTGTGGCCTGGAACTATGTTCTCTGAGTCACTTTTATTTGCCTCTCCCTGACTATTGTGATGAGAACATATGACTATAGGTACAAGCATATGAATACATGAAGCTACCTTTGATATGCAGTGATGAGTGGCATAGCAAACATAACTGGTACCTGGGCCATGACACTTTACTGGCGCCCCTTGCCCCACCACCGATTAGCAATCAGGGTACAACATGTTATTAGACTCCCTCCTCCTCGAGACCTGGGGTATGACAATGCACTTTCTTGGTCCCCCCCCCCACTACCCCCCCCCCCCCTCTTTCCAGAACAAGAATCACATATAGTAATATAATATATAGAATTTACTCTAATAATAGCATATTTTCCAGAAAATTTTGTTTGTCTTGGAGATCATATGGCACTCTTCTGCAAGTGGCACCTGGGGCATGATAGAGCACCTTGCCACTCCCCACCCTCCTACTACACCACTGGGTAACTTGTTTCCTTGTTATTTGGGGTTATTCTCAGTTTGAGTTTTCTTCATCACATTTATTTACTGTTGTGCTTATACTCACTATGTATTATGTGGTTGTTATAATATAGGTTCACTTATTGGTTAACTTGCCATAATTGAACTAACAATGGGTATTACTTTTGAAGTGTACTTATTATTAGGATGTGTTCATATGCATTGTAAGTAATCATGTAGATACCTCAATATCTTTCTGTGATATTTCTTCCAGATCAGTTGTATGGGCTTTCTCTCTTTTGACTTCTGTCACATCTTAGAAGTTGATCCTTGGCTTTTGATAAGGGCGTCTATAACATAGACGCCCTTATCAAAAGCCAAGGATCAAAGATTATCAGTATTGCAGAACACTTTCATTTCAACGTAATAACCTTAATGAAAATGATGCTGCTTTTACTGAATTTATCAAGGCTGTTGCACCTGACAAGATTAAATCAATCCATATAAACTATTACCACACATCACATTAAAATAATACTGTAGTATGTATGTAACCAATATGCCTACACCATTATGTGTTTCAAGACAGGCTATGAAAATGAGGAGAATGTATGATGTGGCATACCCATTGTATGCTCATTTATGTTAAATGGGTCACAAATTCAAGTACTGACACAGGCATTATTTCACAATTTTCATTGATTTTTAAAATTTTTTTACAGATGGGAATGAGGAGGAGAGACTACACTCTGTGTGTGTGTGTGTGTGTGTGTGTGTGTGTGTGTGTGTGAGAGAGAGAGAGAGAGAGAGAGAGAGAGAGAGAGAGAGAGAGAGAGAGAGAGAGAGAGTGTGTGTGAGTGTGTGAGTGTGTGTGTGTGTGAGAGAGAGTGTGTGTGAGAGTGTGTGTGTGTGTGTGTGTGTGTGTGTGTGTGTGTGTGTGTGTGAGAGTGAGTGTGAGTGAGAGAAGATGAATGATAAAGCACATGACATGCACTCCATTGGTCCCATCAACTATCACTTACGTTAGCTCTGGGCCATCATGCCAGAATCTAACATCCCATCAAAGGGCATCCCTGAAGACCAGCACTATCTGATTTGTGGCACCACAGTGATCAATAATAATGTTGCACCAACTTCTCACTTTCTGTGGTAACATCAGTGGCACCAGTACATACCTACCCCCTAAACAGCAACCCCAGAATAATAAGAAAAAGACATTTATTTGTGGTCAAGAGGGAGCTGCAGCTGGGGAAGGCAGTGGTGTGATGTCCATGCAAATTGTTGCAGGAAGCTGAAGTGCAATGAGGCTGGATAGGAGATAATTGAGTCACCATGGGACTGGAGAATTCGCCAAGGGCAGAGAAGCAGGTGCGTATAGATCAGGATGGGGGAGGCAATGCTGGTTTTGATGGTGCTGCAGAAGTGGACACAGGTCATGGGCAACAACAAGGATTCATGGTAGGCTTCCCATGAATGGTGTTCAAACTGACGGGCCCACAGTAAGATTCCCATCCAGGAGGTAGGCCTTGGTGATGACGTGGACTGATGTGGATGCAGGATGTCCTGTCAGGTGCATTGTGGGGAATCACGAGGCCATTACACTGTGCTGCATTTTTCAGTCAGGATGGTCCTGTAAGCTTCTAAAAAGCTACAGAGGCCATCATGTGCTGTGTTTGTGTTCTGCATTATTGTTGGAGGCCAGGTGAAAATGTGCACAAAATGAAGATACTACATGCTTGAATATGCAGATCGTTAGCATTTCAGAAGAATGACCAAAGTAGGTAGGAATAACACCATTCAAATTCTGTACATTCCAAAAGATTGTTGTGGATTTCATTTGTACATTGGTTATTTATAAAAAGATCATGATACGTCTCATGTAAGAAGCAGAAATCTCTACCAGCACATGATAGAATTTAGAATTTGACAGTGGCAGGATAATGGCCTACTCATACTAAAGTTTTTATTCCATGATCTTTCTGCTCAAATTGGCCATTATCACATGAGTGATGCAAATATGAAATTGATGGGTTCAGGAGGATGATACTCAAAGCCATGCAGGGTATCAATGGCCCCACATGACTAACATCAGACATGACATATATAGTCTTCCTTGGCCATGCAGGATTGTGCAATGATATTATGTACTTTTATTTGGGAAATAGGCTTGTTTGTAGCAAAATAAATGTCCACGTGGACAGTGTGATGACATCTGGTGCATGACAGACTGTCAGCACAGCAACCATTGTTGAGAGTTTCATTGATGTGGTAGCAGAGGAGCATGCAAATATTGGTGCGCCCAGTGACAACACAGGATATGGGAGTGGCACCACATTATTTTTTCAGATGAGATATTCTGCTTGTGAACTACCAATGTATCTGTGTGTGCAGGCTCCAAGGATAATGAATATTACCACATTCATTATCACTATACACTAAGAAAAAAGTCACTGGATATCTCCTAATATCATGTAGGACCCCCTTTTACCCAATTTATTGCAGCAGCTTATTCTGGCTTGGACTCAGCAAGTTGCTGGAAGTCCCCTGCAGAAATACTGAGCCATGCTGGCTCTATAGCTGTCCTTTACTGTGAAAGTGTTGCTGGTGCAGGATTTCATGTGTTAACTGACCTTTTGATTATGTCCTATAAATGTTAGATGGGCTTCATGTTGCATGATCTGAGTGGTCAAACCATTCATTCAAATTGTCCAGGATGCTCTTCAAATCACATCATTATGGAGCCACCACTAGCTTGCACACTGCCTTGCTGACGACTTGGGTCCATAGCTTTGCGGGGTCTGCAGCACACTCAATCCCTACCATCAGCTCTTACCAATTGAAATCGGGAATCATCTGACCAGGGTTTCACAGTCATCTAGGGTCCAATCAATTCGGTCACGAGCCAAGGAGATGTGCTGTTAGCAAAGGCACTCATGTTGGTCAGCTGCTGTTGTAGCCCATTAATGCCAAATTTTGCTGCACTGTCATAATGGTTATGTTTGTCGTACATCCCACTTTGATTTCTGTTGTTATTTCATGCAGTGTTGTTTGTCTGTTAGCACTGACAACTCTACGTAAATGCTGTTGTTCTTATTAAGTGAAGGCTGTCAGCCACTGCATTGTCCATGTTGAGAGTTAATGCTGAAATTTGGTGTTTTCAGCACATTCTTACCACTATGGATCTCAGATTCCTCAAAGATTTCTAAAATGGGATGTATCATGTGGCTAATTCCAACTACCATTCTGTGTTCAAAATCTGTTAATTCCCATTTTGTGGCTATAATTGCACTGGAAACCTTTTCACATGAATCACCTGAGTACAAATGACAACTCCACCAATGCAGTGCTATTTTATAACTTGTGTACAGCTGCATTTTTCCAGGCAATTGGCCATTTTGCTTTTATACAAAGAATACTTCTGCCAACAGATGTGACCAGTGCTGCACAATAACAATACTGCAGCACTATCATAGTTCTTAACAACATAGACACCACAATACCATATTTATCTGCTTATACCAGGCAGCGACTTCCAATTAACTGTAAACTCACCACTCTCTCCTCCCCTCCCCCATATTGGAATTACATGATGTGTACAAGTACAGATTGTGATGCGTGAATGATGACATATGGACCCAAATCAGTTAAGGTGCCACTAACATAAAGTGGGAAATCTGGGTTCATGTTCCAATCTGGCACAAATTTTCATTGGGGTCATTCCATTATAAGTTGCAAATACATTTTATGTTCTGTACAATAAATTTACTCTCCCATGCATAAAAAATTCAAACAGCAATAACAGTATTAGTGGTAGAGAAGGTAGAAGCTATCATCAGTGGTGACCTAAAAGGTAGAGGAATAAAAAAGCTGTACTTGCACTTAGGGAAGTCTTAGAAAGCAGAATGCATTACTGTGAAAATGCATGTGTTATTTGTACTGGCCTACAAAAAAACCTCTGTACCTAAATCTGTACTCTGCTAGCCACCTTATGGTAAGTATCAGAGAGTATCTCTGGAATCTCACTCATTTTCCACTTCCCTGTTCCATCCACGAGTGGTGTGTGTGCTTAACATCTGTATAATCTCTAATTTCTCTGATTTTCTCATCATGGCTATTTAGGGAGATGTTTGTGGCAGAATTTAAACAGTAAATTTCTCTGTGACCCACAGTGATTTCCTTGTATCATCTTCCACTGGAACTTGTTGAGCATCTAGATAGAACACTTGTGCTTACTAAATGGTTCTGTTATTCATTGGATCCTCTCTAACTCTTCTTGTATTAATACAATCTGGTAAAAGTACCTTACTGATGAGAAATAGTCAAGAATAGCTTGAACAAACGTTTTGCAAGCCTCTTCTTTTACTAATGAATTACATTTCTTTCAGATTCTTCCAATCAATCTCAGCCAGGCATCTTTTCCTGCAATCATTGTTTTGTGATCGTCACTTTAGGTCACTGAAGACAGCTGCTCATAGGCATCATATGTTTGTATATGTTTACAGTGATTTATCACCAGTAATGTGATCAAACAGGACAGGATCTCTTTGTCTATTTATGTGCAGTACATTACATTTATTTATGTTCATGGTCAACTGAAAGTCCCCTTGCCAATCATTAAACCTCCACAAGTCTTCTGGCATTTCTCTACAGTCTTCTTGCATTGCAACATTCATATAGACAACAGCATCATCTGCAAATGGTCTCCAAGATCTAACGACATCCATTAGATCATTTTTGTACAATATGAACAGTGTACACCTTATAACACTCTTTTGGGGTACTCCTGAAGTTACCTTTACACCTGTCAATTTTGTCCATGAATAACAATATTTTACGTTTTACATTCCGTGTGCTAGGAAGCAGTCAGTCCAGTCACAGTTCTAGTATTATACCTTGTAAGCTCATGTTTTTGTTCTCTAAATGGTAGTGCAGAACTGCATAAATTGTCTTCAGGAAGACAAGAAACATGGTATCAACTTGGGTGCCTTTGACCACAGCATACTGGACTTCAAGCATGAACAGAGTGCATTTTGTTTTACAAGATCTCATTTATAATAATAACAATAAATAATAGCTTTACTCAACATCAAATGGTACACTCCACATGTACAAAGAAACAGTAATGATTAAAGTTATTTGTACAATACACAAGACACATTCTTCTGAATATGTCATTAATTTACAACAAAATTACAATAAGATGTTTACTGATTTCTATTCACATAATTTCACAAAGCATTTGTTGTTCTTCATATAAGTATGGTACTCTTCTAATGTGTAGAAAGGGTGTCTTACTAAAAATTTCTTAAGCTGATGTTTCAGTTTAATTGTAGGAAGAGCCATGACTGCACTAGGCAGTGCATTAGCTAATTTTATGCCTGCGTACTGAGGCCCCTTTTCGTAAAGTGCTGTTCTGTGGCTGCCAATGTAAAATCTTTCTTTATTTCTAGTGTTGTACTGATGGAAATCTGAATAAGTGTTTGGGTGCAGTCTTTTCACAAGCAACATGCCTTTTAGAATGTATGTGTTTATAACACCTCTGTTTTTGGAAACAAGTTGTGACAAGATTCCCTATATTTTGCTCCACAGATTATTCTCACACTCCTTTTTTGAAGAATGAGTAGCTTAATCTAGATTAGCTTTGGTTGTTGCCCCCCAAATTTCAATACCGTAGTTAAAGTGAGAGGAGAAAAGAGCATGGTATGCAGTCTTTAGGACTACAGTGTCTCTACAGAACTTGCTAATAGCACTGATTGCAAATATATTTTTTGACAACTTAGTTGCTAGGGAGTCAATATGTGTGTCCCATTTCAGGTTGCTTTGGATTGTTATGCCAAGGAATTTTACACTAGACTGTTTCTTTACCAATTCGTTGCACATGCATAATTTAATTTCATTATTAAAACTACTTTTGTTAAACTCCATCAAACATGTTTTACTGGTGCTTACATTTAAGTGGCTTTCATTAAAAAACTGAACAATTTCTTTTTTCACATTACACTCAGCCTCTAGTTCATTACATGATTCCTTTTTACATACAATGGACGTGTCATCGGCATACAGAACAATTTTGGAATTTATAGTACAGTATTTAATATCATTTACATAGATCAAGAACAGAAGGGGGCCCAACACCGAGCCCTGGCGCACGCCGTATTTTATGCAAGTGATCTCTGATTTGTAGACACCACTATCCATTTTAAGTAGAACAAACTGTTTCCTATTGCTCATGTAACACTTTATGAGGTCATAAGCAGTGCCTCTAATGCCCATGTTCCATAGCTTGTCTAATAGGATGTCAATGTTCAGACAATCAAAGGCTTTTTCCAGGTCTAGGTATACACCTGCTACATGTTCCTTGCTTTTGATACCCCCTAACACCTCTTCAATTAGTTGAGCAGCTGCAGTGCTAGTTGATTTACCTTTTAGGAATCCATTTTGATTTTTGAACATCAGGTTGTGTTTGTTAAGAAAGTTTATAATCCTGTTGTATATAACTTTCTCAACTATTTTGGAAAAGACAGGAAGGATTGAGACTGGTCTGTAGTTTTCTATTTTGTTGTCACCTTTCTTAAAAATGGGTGTTACCTGTGCTACTTTTAGTCTGTCTGGAAAGGTTCCTGATTCTATTATATTGTTGACTGCTGCAGACAGAGATACAGAGACATTTTGGCTACAGGCTTTTAAAACATCAATATTTAGGCCATCATGCCCAGCTGAATTAGAGGGTTTTAGAGAGCTAATGATGCCCATTATTTCTGCACAGTTTGTTGGGGCTAGATATATACTATGGTCACATGTATTACCTTTAAAACTGTAGTGCATGTTTTTATGTTTGTCATTTATGGCTTCCCCTACGGAAGAAAAATATTCATTAAAAATATTTAAAATTTCCAGTTGGTCTTTTATGAGAATGCCGTTGTGGTTAATAGTAAAGTCCACACAGGATTTGTCATTGCAGGTTCTAAAAGTGTTTGACTGCCTAGATGCCAGCAGTTACATTGTGAGAGTTTTGAAGCTTATTTGCAACATGGTTGCTCCTGGTCTGTGTGAGTAAGTCCTTATAGTGTGCTTGATATATTTTGAAGGCCTCCTTTAGCTCAGGAATCTCTCTATTATTCAGCATTGCACTGTGGAGTAGTTTTAATTTTTCCCTCACTTCAGTGACATTACTATTTACCCAAATATTTTTGTTTATATTTTTTGTTTGTTTCATTTTTGTGATTACAACTGGGCATGTGGTATCAAAGCAGTAATAGAAGTCAGCAGCAAAGCTATCATATGAAAAGCTATTATTTTCAAACCATTTTATTTGTGCTAGCATGCAGTTTAGTCTGTTTATGTTGTCATTATACATTATTCTTTTAGTTACAAACTGTTGCTTTGTGGGGGGGCTCATGGAGTTCCAATGATCTGAGATGGCTAGTTTCAAAACCGATGCACTGTGGGATAGGTGGGTCATGTTTGTTATTACTATTGCCAATTTCTCTAGTGGGTTCCCGAATGAGTGGGGTCGGATTAAATTCATCACACAGACGATGTAACTTTTTGGTGCTGACATCATTTGTTAATAAATATATATTTATATCCCCTGTAACTATAATATTTACATGACCATTTGGCCCAGAAGATGTTGTGTCTATATATACAAGCAAGTCTGAAAGATTTACAAAAAAGGTATCTGTATTTGCTGCAGCTGACCTGTAAACACCGATAAATGTTAAGTTATCTCTACCCCATTTAAGGTTTATTGCAGAAAATTCTGAGACTCCTTCCAAGCAGAAGGCACTCACATCAATAACATTAAAATTACTTTCATTTACAGTGAAAATTGCTACACCTCCCCCAGTCTTGTCTTTTCTACTGAAGGCTGTGCAGAATTTCATACACAGTGGTTGAGTAATGCTAATCAGAGCTTCATTGTACCAATGGCCTCTATGTTCATTTTAAAAGAGGAGATTTTCAGTCTCCAAATGTCTCATAATGTGTGTGCATAAAATACATTCCACAATTCTAAAACAGTTTGACATCAGTGATATAGGGTCATAATTATGTGTATCTGTTCAACAATCCTTCTCAAAAATCGGGATGACCTGTTTTTTCCATATCCTTCATTACTCCAGTGACTTACAACAAACTTCCACTAGAAGCAGAATAATTTCTTTTGCACATTCTCTGTATAATCTCATAGGTATCTTATTTTATCTAGGTCTTTTTCTGTTTAGTGATTTTAGCTTATTTTATGTTCTGTGATTACTTACCTCAAAATGTGCAGTTTTGATGTACATATAACAACTCAGAGCAGGAACAATATTGTGATCACCTGCCAGGAAATAATTTCAGTGTTTTGGTCTTCTCTCTATCATCTTCTGTTTTGGAGCCAGTGTGGTCACTGATCAAGTGAACAGAAGATTTTGATCTGGTTAATGACTTTATATATGGCTAAAACATCTAAGGATTTTTAGTATGATCAACTTGAAAAATTTTGCTTTGAGTTAATTGAACATTTCTCCCATTGCTGTCCTTAGTCATTTTGGCTATTCACCTTTGGTTATCAAAAAGATTTTAATTTTCCTTGAATCTGTGATGAAGCTCTGTTTGCTTTTGTAGAAACTTTCTAACATGTTTATGAACAATGATGGGTCTTTCCCATCACTCCCAACCATGCTTGGCACATACTTTTCAAAGATGTATTGTACAATACTTTTGACTTTATTCATCTGTCCTCCACATGTTTCCCCTTAGAGCTGAATTTTGTATGTTAACTTATCAGACACTCTGCAAATTCGTTTCTTGCTAAGCAAAAATATTTTTCTCCCTTTCTTAATATTTTTTGTAATGCCATAATAGCCTCACCATCACTGATGCACTCCTCTGCTTTCACAGATGCAAAAAATTTGGGTCTCTAAATTACTAAAAGGTCTAATACATTGTCCTCACAAGTCAGATATCTAAATATCTGCTTGAAGTTGTTTTCAGAAAAGCATCTGGTTACCAAGTTTGACCCACTTTTGATGCTTATCTTCACCCAGATTGTTTCACGTACAGAGTCTTTGATATCCTCACTAAATATTATGGAGTATCTTTAATGCAATAAATATGCTGCCACCATTGGCATTTGGCCCATTTTTGTTGTACTGTGTATATTCTATACTGAATTTAACATTTTGCTGCTGTTCTTTTCTGGTTTTAACCAGCATTCTGTTGACAACATGGACATCCACAGAAATTTTTCCAGGGATGCAGGCAAAACCCTAAAATTGCCATTTATTAGTTTGGCACATAAGTTCATAGTGTTTTTGTTTTGCATGTTGGTATTTTCGTTGCTTTGGGTTTATGTATCAATCATTTTTTATTGTAGTTCACTGTTTGCTATATGATTTTAAATAGTCATGTTGCCATTTGGAGACAGTGAGTGTAGCTATTGATACTAGAAAATGGAGTGTCAAGTGGAGAAATTGGAACATTTCTGACATTCTTCTGTTTGAGTCCAATATAGGAGTGACAGCAGCAGAGGCAGCCAGAAACATTTTGCCTTGTGTGGGGATAATTCCATTGGACAGAGGGTGGCAAGAAAATGGTTTTATCTTTTTAAGGAGGATCATTTTGACATTAATGACTCTCCACATTGAGGAGGACGTTTGAGGTCTGATGAAGATCATTTAGACAAATTAATCAACAACGATCCAAATCAGTGTACCCAAGAACTGTCAAATGTGATCATTCCCCCATCAAGTGACATTTTCATGCAATAGGGAAACTTCAAATTCCATGTGTATGGGTACTGCATGCTCTAAATCAGTGGTGTTACAGGGTGTTACAAAAAGGTACGGCCAAACTTTCAGGACACATTCCTCACACACAAATAAAGAAAAGATGTTATGTGGACATGTCTGGAAACGCTTAATTTCCATGTCAGAGCTCATTTTAGTTTCGTCAGTATGTACTGCACTTCCTCGATTCATCGCCAGTTGGCTCAATTGAAGGAAGGTAATGTTGACTTCGGTGCTTGTGTTGACATGCGACTCATTGCTCTACAGTACTAGCATCAAGCACATCAGTACCTAGCATCAACAGGTTAGTGTTCATCACGAACGTGGTTTTGCAGTCAGTGCAATGTTTACAAATGCGGAGTTGGCAGATACCCATTTGATGTATGGATTAGCATGGGGGCAATAGTGGTAAGTTTGTATAGAGACAGATTTCCAGAACGAAGGTGTCCCAACAGGAAGACGTTCGAAGCAATTGATTGGCGTCTTAGGGAGCATGGAATCTTCCAGCCTATGACTCGCAACTGGGGAAGACCTAGAACAATGAGGACACCTGCAATGGACGAGGCAATTCTTCATGTAGTTGACAATAACCCTAATGTCAGCGTCCGAGATGTTGCTGCTGTACAAGGTAAAGCTGACCACGTCACTGTATGGAGAGTGTTACGGGAGAACCAGTTGTTTCCGTACCATGTACAGCGTGTGCAGGCACTATCAGCAGCTGATTGGCCTCCACGGGTACACTTCTGCGAATGGTTCATCCAACAATGTGTCAATCATAATTTCAGTGCAAATGTTCTCTTTACAGATGAGGCTTCATTCCAACGTGATCAAATTGCAAATTTTCACAATCAACATGGGTGGGCTGACGAGAATCCACACGCAATTGTGCAATCACGCCATCAACACAGATTTTCTGTGAACGTTTGGGCAGGCATTGTTGATGTCTTGATTGGGCCCCATGTTCTTCCACCTACGCTCAATGGAGCACGTTATCATGATTTCATACGGGATACTCTACCTGTGCTGCTAGAACATGTGCCTTTACAAGTATGACACAACATGTGGTTCATGCACGATGGAGCTCCTGCACATTTCAGTCGAAGTGTTCGTACGCTTTTCAACAACAGATTCGGTGATCGATGGATTGGTAGAGGCGGACCAATTCCATGGCCTCCACGCTCTCCTGACCTCAACCCTCTTGACTTTCATTTATGGGGGCATTTGAAAGCTCCTATCTACGCAACCCCGGTACCAAATATAGACTCTTCGTGCTCATATTGTGGATGGCTGTGATACAATACGCCATTCTCCAGGGCTGCATCAGGGCTTCTATGCAACAGAGGGTGGATGCATGTATCCTTGCTAACGGAGGACATTTTGAACATTTCCTGTAACAGTGTTTGAAGTCATGCTGGTACGTTTTGTTGCTGTGTGTTTCCATTCCATGATTAATGTGATTTGAAGAGAAGTAATAAAATGAGCTCTAACATGGAAAGTAAGCGTTTCCGGACACATGTCCATATAACATTTTCTTTCTTTGTGTGTGAGGAATGTTTTCTGAAAGTTTGGCTGTACCTTTTTGTAACACCCTGTATATGCACCTCTGCTTACACGTCATCAATTGGTTCACAAATGACATTGACCATTCCCATCCTGTATTATTTACTGGTGATGAAAAATGGTGTCTTTAGGCTAACATAAGGAAAAGAAAGGAATAGATGAGCCAAAAAAAGCAGCAACACCCCACACAAACACCTGTGCACATCCACAAAAGATAATGTTATGCATTTGGTGGAACAGCAATGGTGTTGTGTACTATGAATAGCTTCCCCATGGTGTAACAATCACTGCTGACATTTATTGTCAACTACAGATGCAGTCCAAGACCAAGAACCAGGAAGACTGTGTGAAGTGATGCTACTCCATGACATTGCTCACCCACATTCTGGTAGACTGACAAAAAACACTACACAGGAATTCGGTTGGGAAGCCATTCCACACCCACCTTATTCTCTTGATCTTCTGCCCTCAGATTTTCATCTTTTCCAGTCTCTACCAAACAACCTGCAAGGAACTTCCTTCCTGGATGAGAATGTGTTCCAAACATGGTTCAATGAGTTCTTTGCTCAAAACCATGGGATTTATACAGTTTCGGAAATGAAAAGTTACCCCAGTGGTGGTAAACTGTTGTAAATAGTGTATGAAAATATATTATTGATGAATAAAGTCTCTGTTACATTCATTATATGTATCTCTTGTGGTTATTAAACTTATCGAATCATGCTACAAACTTATGCACCAACCTAATATTATTGCATCTCAGGGAAGCAACAGTTACCCACTCAATATTTTTATAGGTAGATTACATTGACACTTGGAAGTTACGTATGATTTCATGCTTATCTTCATAGTAGACATTTTCGTCATCCTAGGCCAAATCAAAAATATTGGAAGTGAATGTTTTTAATAAAGAGAAAGGGCTGCTGCAGAACTCTACAGAGACAGAGGAAGGGGGGGGGGGGGAGAGAGAGAGAGAGAGAGAGAGAGAGAGAGAGAGAGAGAGAGAGAGAGAGAGAGAAAACCTGACTGGTCTGCCACCTTCTCATGCTAGAAGTATACATCCTTGTCCCTCAACGTCCAAATTATTTGGAAATGGGTTCAGCTGATGACTTGTAAAAAATGTTTGCTATTTAAAACATCAGTTGCTGACTCACACCTGGCCAAGCCAGCTCTGAAAAATGTGAATGATCATTGTTACTGACTTCCTGACTTAAACCTGCTGAAGTCCACAGGATTAGCCTTATTTTTAGTCTGAATGTCCACACCTGGAAATAGTGTTATCTTGTTGTTAAATAAACATAATACACTAAACTAACTCAACAAGCATCCTTATGGTGGTAACACTACCTAACAGCACTAAGAAAGGGTAAAATGTACTCTTGAATGTCTTCTCGTGATGGAGATAACAAAGATGCTGTGAAAGCAATCAATAATGCATAGCACACTGTGCACGGTGCTACATGTGGTGTTCTGTGTAACCAAGCAATGTTCTAGGAAATACTGTGTTTAACTATTGTTGATGACCATGACAGGAAATTGGATTCTCCTATGGTTGGAGTATGCCTTGTGGCCAAATTGACAACAATACTTTGAGGAAGTAAATAAAGGAAGTTGGCATGGCATACATGAGCACCTATTTTTGCCCTCCATTTGATACACAGCACAGCATCATGCTCATTATCATGAAAGGTAGTGACTCACAAATAAATGACACCCTTGTTTCAAAATCAAGTATCTTGTGTTACACTTGGCTCACTGTGATCAATAACATAATGCTACAATTGAAAAGTGTAGCAGAATCACATGAAATCACTTCTAGAAATGTATGAGAATTCTGCAATGAATAAAAACTATGTATTCCAGATTATGGGACAGGGGTCTGGCATGTACCCTGTCTTGCCCCCTTGCGCCCCACCTGCCACCCCTCGCCCCTCTCTCTCTCTCTCTCTCTCTCTCTCTCTCTCTCTCTCTCTCTCTCTCTCTCTCTCTCTTCATGGAGGCCTATCATTGACACTACTATATTTTAATATAGTTCTGGGATTTTACCATGGACAGCATTTGACAATGTGGCATGGGAATATTATTTCAAGATACTTAGAGAATTTGGGAAAATCTACTACAATAGGAGCTGAGAGAGAGAGAGAGAGAGAGAGAGAGAGAGAGAGAGAGAGAGAGAGAGAGAGAGAGGGGGGGGGGGGGGAGATTATAATTTTATTGGTCCTGTTGACTACAAAGCAGCTTATGCATAAGACATTGGACAAATCAGTTTACAAGTATATAGGTGGAAGTGATTTAAAATTACAATAACATATTTCATAAATTAAGTACTTATGTAGCACATGTTATAAATTTAAATATTAATCCATCAACTAAAAATAGTAATGATGTAAGTATGACATCAAAGAGTTTTAAAATGTTTTGACCTCAGTAATTGCTTATATGTTGTCAGGAAGTTCATTATGAAGTTTAAGTCCCATGTAGAAAGTACTATTTTGGCGGAGGGATTTGCTGATTTGTCACATGTAAGTTTCTGTTTTGTCTGCTAAAATTATCATCTATATCACAGTTTTTTCAGTCTGCAGTCCTTACCTATTATAGTTGTCTTAAAGAATAAGATGGTTTCCTCAATGTGGATACGTGGTAAAGGAGAAATACCAGAGAAATAGAGGTTTACACGAGTCTCTAGATTTACACCCAAACATGATTTAATGGCTCTTTTTTGCAGTTTGAATGTGCTGATAGCTGCTTTGGAGTTTCCCAGAAAGTGACTCCGTATTTAAAGCAAGAATGAATGTAAGCATCATATTCATTCATTTCTGTTTTCTCACAGCAGCAGGATTTTAGTGAGCAATGGAGGTAGCCTGTCCTCTTGAATTTTGCAATAAGATATTCAATGTGTTTATTCCATTTTATATTGCTTTGCAGCCTAAGAGTTTGATTTCTGTGTGGATACCAACTGTTTCATTATAGATAGCGAATGTTGGGATAGACATATCCTTGTTCTGAGCTTTGCAAAGTTTTAGTGCAATAGTTTACTATTTATTACAAGCTGATTATTTTGCGCCATGCTGCTAAGTTGTTTTGTGACAGTGCTTACTGATTGATGTGATTCTCCCTTACTTTTCCTTTTAGTAGAATTGAGGTGTCATCTGCATATATGATCGTTTTATGCACGTACACATTTAAGCTTAGATCATTAACGTACAGAGGGAACAGAAGGGGTACCATTACTGATCCTTGGGGTACACAATATTTTATTGGTTTATGGTCTGACAAGTGTTCAGAGATAGTTTTTAGGTTGCATTTGTGTGGTTGATGAGCACAGCTTGCTTACGATTGTTCAGAGAGGAACTGATCCAAAGGTTGGACAGACCTTGAATGCAATATTTTTCAATCTTTGACAACAGAATCTTATGATTCAATATGTCAAATACTTCCAGTATATCAATAAATACTCCTGTTGATTCCTGTTTCTTGTCTGTCAGGCTTAGCATCCTGCTGATGCACTCATAAATGCCAGTTCTTATTTCTGAACCCATGTTGTTGATTACTTAGGATATTGTTTTCATTTACAAATTCCATAAGTTTGTACCACGTGATGTATTTGTTACTACATCAGCATTGTTTTATTTTATTTTATTTTTGAAATGCAAGAAACATTGTCATAGATCTGTAGTTATTTACATTATCTCATCTTTTTTTATGTTCTGGAATAATAGTAGATGTTTTCAGTACATCAGGGAAAGTCCAGCCTGAAGAGAGCAGTCACTTAAGTATTTCAATTATCTTTGAATCACTCTTCTTTAAAATTATTGCAGGGACATCATCAATACATGCACAGTTGGAGTTTTTAGTCCTCTTTATGCTTTTGCTACTTCGTCTTGTGAGACAGGCCCTCTACATTCATTTACTTTATATTAATTGGCTTGGGTATCCTTATTTAAGTTTGATTTTGTCATATAATCAATAACACCTGGAAAAAGGTGATAAATGTGTTGGCTGCTTTTAAGGGTTTTGTTACTTTGCTCCAGCTAGAGGACCCTCCAATGTGTGGTGCTTGCGGCGTCCAGGTCACTGTGCACCACGTTTTATTGGATTGCGTTTTCTTTTCTGACCAGCGGGCCGTGGCTGACTTGCCGGCGGACCTGCCATCTCTTTTAGGCAACACTCGGACCAATGTGGTTAAAGTTTTAAAGTTCTGTGCCATGTCAAATGTTTTTACAAAGATTTTAGGGAGAGGATTTTAACTTGTTCACTGTGTGACAAGCTCGCCCATATTTTATGTAAGTGGCCAGCCAATGACACTTTCCTGTACCATTCTGGTTGCTATGTTTTCCCTTTCCTTCGGTTTTACTTTCTTATGTAGTATTTTCCTTCTTTTCCTGCTTTCTTCGAGTGTGTCTTTCAGTTTTATTAGGTCTGTCCACATTCGTTCCTTTTAATGTGTGTCAGGGCACTGATGACCTCGATGTTGAGCGCCCATAAGCCCCAAAAAACCACACACACACACACACACACACACACACACACACACACACACACACACACACACACACACACACACTCTCTCTCTCTCTCTCTCTCTCTCTCTCTCTCTCTCTCTCTCTCTCTCTCTTACTTTGCTATTTTCTTGTGATAGTGTTATATTTCTGCATGATGCTTTGTTTACACCAGCTTCTCTTTTTATAGGAATCCATGTGTCCTTTGCTTTATTAGATGAATTATAAATTATTAATCATTGTGCATTATTTTGCTGCTCTTATTACTTTTCTTAGTATTTTGAACCTCCCTCCATGAACCATAGAAATCACTGTTGTTGGGAAGGCTTGCGTGCCTCAGTGATACAGATAGCCGTACCGTAGGTGCAACCCCAACGGAGGGGTATCTGTTGAGAGGCCAGACAACCATATGGTTCCTGAAGAGGGGCAGCAGCCTTTTCAGTAGCTGCAGGGGCAACAGTCTGGATGATTGACTGATCTGGCCTTGTAACACTAACCAAAACGGCCTTCCTGTGCTCGTACTGCGAACGGCTGAAAGCAAGGGGAAACTACGGCCGTAATTTTTCCTGAGGGCATGCAGTTTTACTGTATAGATAAATGATGGCATCCTCTTGGGTAAAATATTCTGGAGGTAAAATAGTCCCCCATTCACATCTCCGGGCGGGGACTACTCAGGAGGATGTCGTTATCAGGAGAAACAAAACGGGCATTCTACGGATCGGAGTGTGGAATGTCAGATCCCTTAATCGAGCAGGTAGGTTAGAAAATTTAAAAAGGGAAATGGATAGGTTAAAGTTAGATACAGTGGGAATTAGAGAAGTTTGGTGGCAGGAGGAACAAGAATTTTGGTCAGGTGAATACAGGGCTATAAATAAAAAATCAAATAGAGGTAATGCAGGAGTAGGTTTTATAATGAATAAAAAAATAGACGTGCAGGTAAGCTACTACAAACAGCATAGTGAACGCATTATTGTGGCCAAGAAAGACACAAAGCCCACACCTACTACAGTAGTGCAAGTTTATATGCCAACTAGCTCTGCAGATGATGAAGAAATTGATGAAATGTATGATGAGATAAAAGAAATTATTCAGATAGTGAAGGGAGACGAAAATTTAATAGTCATGGGTGACTGGAATTCGAGTGTAGGAAAAGGGAGAGAAGGAAACATAGTAGGTGAATATGGATTGGGGGTAAGAAATGAAAGAGGAAGCCATCTGGTAGAGTTTTGCACAGAGCATAACTTAATCATAGCTAACACTTGGTTCAAGAATCATAAAAGAAGGTTGTATACATGGAAGAATCCTGGAGATACTAAGAGGTACCAGATAGATTATATAATGGTAAGACAGAGATTTAGGAACCAGGTTTTAAATTGTAAGACATTTCCAGGGGCAGATGTGGACTCTGACCACAATCTATTGGTTATGAACTGCAGATTGAAACTGAAGAAATTGCAAAAAGGTGGGAATTTAAGGAGGTGGGACCTGGATAAACTGAAAGAACCAGAGGTTGTACAGAGTTTCAGGGAGAGCATAAGAGAACAATTGACAGGAATGGGGGGAAAGAAATACAGTAAAAGAAGAATGGGTAGCTCTGAGGGCTGATGTAGTGAAGGCAGCAGAGGATCAAGTAGGTAAAAAGACGAGGGCTAGTAGAAATCCTTGGGTAACAGAAGAAATATTGAATTTAATTGATGAAAGGAGAAAATATAAAAATGCAGCAAATGAAGCAGGCAAAAAGGAATACAAACGTCTCAAAAATGAGATTGACAGGAAGTGCAAAATGGCTAAGCAGGGATGGCTAGAGGACAAATGTAAGGATGTAGAAGCGAGTATCACTAGGGGTAAGATAGATACTGCCTACAGGAAAATTAAAGAGACCTTTGGAGAAAAGAGAACGACTTGTATGAATATCAAGAGCTCAGATGGGAACCCAGTTCTAACCAAAGAAGGGAAATCAGAAAGATGGAAGGAGTATATAGAGGGTCTATACAAGGGCGATGTACTTGAGGACAATATTATAAAAATTGAAGAGAATGTAGATAAAGAGGAAATGGGAGATAAGATACTGCGTGAAGAGTTTGACAGAGCACTGAAAGACCTGAGTCGAAACAAGGCCCCGGGAGTAGACAACATTCCATTAGAACTACTGACAGCCTTGGGAGAGCAAGTCCTGACAAAACTCTACCATCTGGTGAGCAAGATGTATGAGACAGGTGGAATACCTTCAGACTTCAAGAAGAATATAATAATTCCAATCCCAAAGAAAGCAGGTGTGGACAGATGTGAAAATTACCGAACTATCAGTTTAATAAGTCACAGCTGCAAAATACGAACACGTATTCTTTACAGATGAATGGAAAAACTGGTAGAAGCCGACCTCGGGAAAGATCAGTTTGGATTCTGTAAAAATATTGGAACACGTGAGGCAATACTGACCCTACTACTTATCTTACAGATAGATTAAGGAAAGGCAAACCTACGTTTCTAGCATTTGTAGACTTAGAGAAAGCTTTTGAAAACGTTAACTGAAACACTCTCTTTCAAATTCTGAAGGTGGCAGGGGTAAAATACAGGGAGCGAAATGCTATTAACATTTTGTACAGAAGCCATATGGCAGTTATAAGAGTCGAGGGGTATGAAAGGGAAGCAGTGGTTGGGAAGGGAGTGAGACAGGTTTGTAGCCTATCCCCGATGTTATTCAATCTGTATATTGAGCAAGCAGTAAAGGAAACAAAAAGAAAATTCAGAGTAGGTATTAAAATCCATGGAGGAGAAATAAAAAGTTTAAGGCTCGCTGATGACATTGTAATTCTGTCAGAGACAGCAAAGGACCTGGAAGAGCAGTTGAATGGAATGGGCAGTGTCTTGAAAGGAGGATATAAGATGAACATCAACAAAAGCAAAACAAAGATAATGGAATGTAATCAAATTAAATCAGGTGATGCTGAGGGAATCAGATTAGGAAATGAGACACTTAAAGTAGTAAAGGAGTTCTGCTATTTGGGGAGCAAAACAACTGATGATGGTCGAAGTAGGGGGGATATAAAATGTAGACTGGCAATGGCAAGGAAAGCGTTTCTGAAGAAGAAAAATTTGTTAACATCGAGTATAGATTTAAATGTCAGGAAGTCGTGTCTGAAAGTATTTGTATGGAGTGTAGCCATGTATGGGAGTGAAACATGGAAGATAACTAGTTTGAACAAGAAGAGAATAGAAGCTTTCGAAATGTGGTGCCACAGAAGAATGCTGAAGATTAGATGGGTAGATCACATAACTAATGAGGAGGTAATGAATAGTATTGGGGAGAAAAGGAGTTTGTAACACAACTTGACTAGAAGAAGGGATCGGTTGATAGGACATGTTCTGCGACATCGAGGGATTACCAATTTAGTATTGGAGGGGCAGCATGGAGGGTAAAAATCGTAGAGGGAGACCAGGACGTGAATACACTAAGCAGATTCAGAGGGATGTAGGCTGCAGTACGTACTGGGAGATGAAGCAGCTTGCACAGGATAGAGTAGCATGGAGAGCTGCATCAAACCAGTCTCACAACAACAGCAACAACAACAGTATTTTGGAGTATCTTTTATATTTCAAAATTTTATTGCTGTGGGTGTTCATTGCCTCAACATGTTTCAAGAAAGCCATCATGGTTCAAGTATGCTGTATTCCAGGGCCGGCCAGAAATTCTGCACCTGTGCGGTGCTTCTGCACGTGTGTAACTTCCGGGTCACAGCGTGCACGCCGCAGCCGTCAGTGTTCATGTAGTGCATGTTTCTATGCACAGATGTCCACTTGCTGGGATACTCTGTACCGGCGCATTATAGTGCTCTTTCCACAGCTTGCAAGCCAACCATGGGAAGGTATTTCACGTATTAAACAGTTAAAATACTGTCACAGTCTATTCATTGAGACATTTACTTTTATGTTAACAGTTTAACCCAGTAAGACGTGTAATACAGTTAACAACCGTGGGTTTTTATTAATGCAGCTTGACTGACGGCACATAAATACGCGTAATGTTTTTGAGCTAGTATTTAAGAAAGAGAGCACTTGGCGACTTCTAACGAACCTTAGTCACGATTTCAAATAACATTAAACTAATGCAAGGTTTTCTATAACTAATTCTTGGTGTTCTCAGTTACACCCACATAATTTCTGTCTCACTGACCTCTGAACAGAATGATAACTGCAGACCTCTCGATGATCACCTGTTATTTCAATACCATTATTGCTATATCTGTTCAGTCTGAAATCTGCATAATAACAAACAGTTAGATGAATGTTATATTTTATCGCCTTCAGCTGAGTGTAGCCCTTCACACATTAAAAAAAACCTACATGTAAGTATACATTGAAACAATTGGTTTGATGACCAATTTTCCTCTTGCTTGTACCACATAAACAGGGAAGTGGAGCCGTCGCCGTTCATTTAGGACACATGTCTAATAACAGATGTCGCTCCCTGTCGCTCATGTGCAGTGTTTGGCCGGCACTGCTGTATTCTTTTCATTATCTGTGCAATTTCCCAATTTTATTATCCACACATTTGGCCAATTTTAACCATGTCTCATCTTAAAGCACTTGTAATACACTCAGAAATGGTGACATTGGTTTGTACAGCAATTGTCTATAAGCTCTTACACATACATATCCTTTATAACCCAAGTTACTTACTTACATTAAGCTCCCAGCTTCGTTTCACACTGTAATACATGGCTGGTACATGTGGACAGAATGTTGTTGTTGTTGTTGTTGTTGTTGTTGTTGTTGTCTTCAGTCCAGAGACTGTTTTGATGCAGTTCTCCATGCTAATCAATCCTGTGCAAGCTTCTTCATCTCCCAGTACCTACTGCAATTTAAATCCTTCTGAATCTTGTTATTTATTTATTTATTTATCCATATAAATCTGTTTTTAAGTACATATATTGTACACAGGATATTGGACAGAAAACCTTTTTAGCTATTGGATTTTCAAATGTCAAACATAAATTTTATAAATTTTTATGACAAATTGGATCTATACAGATAATAATTACAAATTTTTGAAATACTGTATATTTATAACTTACTTCTACAATTAAAGATAAAAATTACATTTTTTCTTGCATAAGATACTGTGAGACTGAATAGTAGCAGTTTTTCAGAAGGTAGGATGTCACAGACTTTTTAAAGCTTTGTAGTTCAGTAAGAGATTTTATATGTCTTGGTAATCTGTTGTAAAGTTTTGTTCCTGCATGATATACACCTTTTTGGCATAATGTGGTGTTACAATGATTGACATGTATGTCACTGTCTGACCTGCTTAGTGTATTCATCTCTTGGTCTCCCTCTACGATTTTTACCCTCCACGCTGCCCTCCAGTACTAAATTGGTGATCCCTTGATGCCTCAGAACATGTCCTACCAACTGATCCCTTCTTCTAGTCAATACCTCCTCATTAGTTATGTGATCAACCCATCTAATCTTCAGCATTCTTCTGTAGCACCACATTTCGAAAGCTTCTATTCTCTTCTTGTCCAAACTATTTGTCAACCGTTTTTCACTCCCATACATGGCTACACTCCATACAAATACTTTCAGACATGACTTCCTGACATTTAAATCTATGCTCGATGTTAACAAATTTTTCTTCTTCAGAAACGCTTTCCTTGCCATTGCCAGTCTACATTTTATATCCCATCTACTTTGACCATCATAAGTTATTTTGCTCCCCAAATAGCAAAACTCCTTTACTACTTTAAGTGTCTCATTTCCTAATCTGATTCCCTCAGCATTGCCTGATTTAATTTGATTACATTCCATTATCCTTGTTTTGCTTTTGTTGATATTCATCTTATATCCTCCTTTCAAGACACTGCCCATTCCATTCAACTGCTCTCCCAGGTCCTTTGCTGTCTCTGACAGAATTACAATGTCATCAGCGAGCCTTAAACTTTTTATTTCTCCTCCATGGATTTTAATACCTACTCTGAATTTTCTTTTTGTTTCCTTTATTGCTTGCTCAATATACAGATTGAATAACATCGGGGAGAGGCCACAACCCTGTCTCACTCCATTCCCAATCACTGCTTCCCTTCCATGTCCCTCGACTTTTATAACTGACATCTGGTTTCTGTACAAAATGTTAATAGCATTTCGCTCCCTGTATTTTACCCCTGCCACCTTCAGAATTTGAAAGAGAGTATTCCAGTCAACATTGTCAAAAGCTTTCTCTAAGTCTACAAATGCTAGAAACGTAGGTTTGCCTTTCCTTAATCTATCTGTAAGATAAGTAGTAGGGTCAGTATTGCCTCATGTGTTCCAATATTTTTACAGAATCCAAACTGATCTTTCCCGAGGTCAGCTTCTACCAGTTTTTCCATTCATCTGTAAAGAATACGTGTTCGTTTTTTGCAGCTGTGACTTATTAAACTGATAGTTCGGTAATTTTCACATCTGTCCACACCTGCTTTCTTTGGGATTGGAATTATTATATTCTTCTTGAAGTCTGAAGGTATTCCGCCTGTCTCATACATCTTGCTCACCAGATGGTAGAGTTTTGTCAGGACTTGCTCTCCCAAGGCTGTCAGTAGTTCTAATGGAATGTTGTCTACTCCCTGGGCCTTGTTTCGACTCAGGTCTTTCAGTGCTCTGTCAAACTCTTCACGCAGTATCTTATCTCCCATTTCCTCTTTATCTACATTCTCTTCAATTTTTATAATATTGTCCTCAAGTACATCGCCCTTGTATAGACCCTCTATATACTCCTTCCATCTTTCTGCTTTCCCTTCTTTGGTTAGAACTGGGTTCCCATCTGAGCTCTTGATATTCATACAAGTCGTTCTCTTTTCTCCAAAGGTCTCTTTAATTTTCCTGTAGGCAGTATCTATCTTACCCCTAGTGACATATGCCTCTGTATCCTTATATTTGTTCCCCCTGCGGGTTCGGGGGTTAGAATAGGCCTGCGGTATTCCTGCCTGTCGTAAGAGGCGACTAAAAGGAGTCTCAACTGTTTCGGCCTTATGTGCAGGTCCCCTCTCGGGTTTGACCTCCATCTTTCTAAATTATTCCGAAGAGCGCCAATTGGGGAAGGGCGCCTTACATGGTGCACTGTATCCGTCGTGCAATTAGACCTTTAGCCGGGTTTCTCGTCGTTGCAATGGTGTCCCGCTCGTTTTCGATATCTTGGGCGATTACCACGCTGCACTCTGCAGTGTTGCTTTTAACTGCGACGACGACATTGGACAGTTTTGCACCTAAGATCCAGCACGGTAGCGAGCCCGTTGTGGTGGGGCCGCCATGTACCCTCTTGGTTGTAGCCCCCTGACAACACAGGGATAGCTCTACTGATGCCTGCGCCGTTAACTCCCCACGTATGCCAAGGAGTAGTTGCCCATCTCCTTGGGGCATCAGGACTCCCGGCAATGGCCGTCCTGCCAGGTGGCTGCGGCTGGGTGGCGCCCGTGGGGAGGGCCCTTGGTCGGAGTAGGTGGCATCAGGGCGGATGTCCCGCAATGAAGCGTGGTACATCATCTCTCGCTGGCGGCCAGCCGCCAGCAGTCTCTAAGCGTTCTCGGGCTCAATTTAATGCTCAGAAGTACGACCCAAAAACGTTCCCCTCCCTGGCCACGCCGTGGGAAGAGCGTAAGTCTCAGGCTGGAGGTAACAGTTATTCGCCCCGATTCTTAGTTTGCACGAGTGCTCATGGGGAGTCTTTTCTCTCCACAAAGCCTCAGTTCTTCGTCGAGCATTTAGAGGACAAGTTTGGGGAGGTGGAGGGCTTGTCTAAAATGCGCTCTGGGTCAGTACTGATACAAACGGCATCCTCCGCCCAGTCCCGCAGGTTACTTGCTTGTGACAAGTTGGGGGATGTTAACGTTACTATTACACCACATAAGAGTTTGAATATGGTCCAGGGTGTTATTTTCCATAGGGACCTCCTTTTGCAGTCTGATGACGAGCTGCACGCCAACTTAGAGTGTAGAGGTGTTCATTTCGTCCGGTGCGTTCATCGGGGTCCGAGGGACAATCAGGTTGCTACCGGTGCCTTCATCTTGGCCTTCGAGGGTGATACGTTACCGGAAAAGGTCAAGGTGATGGTCTACCGATGTGACGTCAAGCCCTATATCCCTCCCCCGATGCGGTGCTTCAAGTGCTGGAAGTTCGGCCATATGTCTTCCCGCTGCACTTCCAGCCTCACATGTCGAGATTGCGGACGCCCATCTCATCCCGATACTCCAAGTGCCCCGCCTCCCATCTGCATCAACTGTGGGGAGCACCATTCACCTTGCTCGCCAGACTGCAGAATATACCAGAAAGAGCGCAAAATCATGGAATATAAGACCCTGGACAGACTGACTTATACTGAGGCCAAAAGGAAATACGACCGATTACATCCAGTGAGAATGACATCTTCCTATGCCGCTGCTACAACACCTGTGGTCGCCCCCATCAGTTTCGCGACTTCCGGCCGGATCACTGAGTGGTACAACTCCTCCTGCCCCCTTGCCAGTGGGGGGCTCTACCCACCGGGTTGCTCCTGCGCCACCTACCTCAGGGGCAACACCATCCCCCCCATCAGGGACGTCCGTCCCTGCTTCTAAGCCGGAGAAGTGTCCAACTTCTTCGGCTTCTCACGCTCGCAAGGGGTCCCTTGGGTCCCTCCCTTCCCAGGTTTCCACCAGCGGGAAGGCTGACGACCGACAGTGGCGTAAGTGCCCACAATCAGCTGGTCGAAGGGCTTCACGATCCTCCTCAGTCCCAGAGACTGAATCGGTGAAGCCCTCCCAGCCAGTTAAACCCAAGGAGCAGCGTGAGAAACCAAAGAAGAAGAGCTCTAAGCCCAAGGAACTCGCGGTGGCAGCCACCCCACCGCAACCTTCCAGCTCTGCGTCTGAGGACGAGGTGGAGATTCTGGCGTCCGCTGAGGACCTCGATCTCGGCGGTCCCTCAGACGCCATGAATAGCACTACCGCGGGTGCTCAATCGGAGGCAGCAGGTGACCCGGCGGCGTAATCTGCCTTCCCAGTCCCGTCACGCCTTTCCCAGCCATGGCCAATACCATCCTCCAGTGGAACTGCAGCGGTTTCTTCCACCATCCAGCTGAGATCCGCCAACTTATCAGCCTTCACCCTTTCTTCTGCATTGCTCTCCAGGAAACTTGGTTTCCAGCAATGCGAACCCCCGCCCTCCGCGGCTATCGGGGTTATTATAAGAACCGAGCAGCTTATGAAAGGGTGTCTGGTGGCGTCTGCATATATGTCCTTCACACTCTGCACAGCGAGTCTGTCGCTCTCCAGACGCCTTTAGAGGCTGTCGCTGTACGGGTGTGGACGCCACAGGCTGTTACCGTCTGCAGTCTTTACCTTCCACCGGATGGTGATGTCTCGCAGCATGTCCTGGCTGCACTGGTCGCCCAATTGCCGCCACCTTTCTTGCTATTGGACGACTTCAACGCCCATAACCCTCTGTGGGGTGGGTCAGTGGCAACAGGTCGAGGCGCCATCGTTGAGAATTTTTTGTCGCAGCTCGATCTCTCGCTGTTAAATGATGGTGCCTTCACACACTTCAGTGTGGCGCATGGCACCTACTCCGCCATTGACCTTTCAATCTGTAGCCATAGCCTCTTACCGTCTGTCCAATGGAGTGTGCATGACGACCTGTGTGGTAGTGACCACTTTCCGCTCCTTTTGTCACTACCACAGCGTCAGTCTTCTGGGCGCCCTAGCAGATGGGCTATGAATAAGGCTGACTGGGCCTTGTTCTCCTCCACTGCCGCTTTTGAGCCTCTCTCTACTGATGACATTGATGCGGTGGTTCAATCGGTCACCACCGGCATCGTTACTGCCGCCGAATCTGCCATTCCCCGTTCTTCTGGGTCCCCTCGGCGGAAGGCTGTGCCTTGGTGGTCGCCTGAGATCGCTGAAGCGATTAAAGATCGCCGGCGGGCGCTCCAGCGTCACAAGCGACATCCCTCCATAGACCACCTTATCGCCTTCAAACGGCTGCGTGCGCGGGCCCGCCTCTTTATCCGCCAAGGCAAGAAGGAGTGCTGGGAGCGGTATGTGTCCACCATTGGCCTCCATGTCACAACATCGCAGGTCTGGGCCAAGATTCGACGCGTCTACGGCTATCGGCCACCTGTCAGCGTCCCTGCGCTCTCACTGAATGGAGCAGTTTGTACTGCCTCCGACGTCATTGCAAATCGCTTAGCAGAGCATTTTGCTATGAGTTCCGCTTCTGCGAATTACCCCCAGGCCTTCCGCTCCATTAAAGAGCGGATGGAACGTCGGAGCCTTTCGTTTCGCACCAACCACCCAGAATCTTACAATGTTCCATTCAGTGAGTGGGAATTTCGCAGTGCCCTAGCTGCTTGCCCTGATACCGCTCCTGGGCCAGATGGCATTCACTGTCAGATGCTGAAACACCTTTCAGTGGACTGCCAGCGGCGCCTTCTCGATCTTTACAACCGTCTTTGGGTCGAGGGGGAGTTTCCGTCGCAATGGCGGGAAGGCATTGTCGTCCCCGTTTTGAAACCTGGAAAGAACCCTCTGGAGGTGGACAGCTACCATCCCATTAGCCTCACCAACGTTCTTTGCAAGTTGCTTGAACGGTTGGTGAGCCGGCGCTTGAATTGGGTACTGGAGTCTCGGGGCCTTCTGGCTCCGTCTCAGGGTGGGTTCCGTAAAGGCCGCTCCGCCACCGACAATCTGGTGAGCCTGGAGTCGGCCATCCGTGCTGCCTTTGCCCGCCGTCAGCACTTGGTCGCTGTCTTTTTCGACATGCGGAAGGCGTACGATACGACATGGCGTCATCACATCCTTTCTACGCTTCATGGATGGGGTCTTCGTGGTCCTCTGCCGATTTTATATTCGCAATTTTCTGTCGTGTCGTACCTTCCGCATGCAAGTCGCGGCCTCGTATAGTTCCTCCCACGTCCAGGAGAACGGTGTGCCACAGGGTTCTGTTTTAAGTGTCTGTCTGTTTTTAATAGCCATTAACGGGCTTGCTGCGGCCGTGGGAACTTCTGTCTCCGCTTCCCTGTATGCTGACGACTTTTGCCTTTACTACAGCTCTACTGGCATTGCAGCTGTTGAACGTCAGCTACAGGGCGCTATCCGCAAGGCGCAGTCTAGGGCTGTAGCGCATGGGTTTCAGTTTTCGGCAGCCAAGACCCGCGTTATGCATTTCTGCCGGCGCCGAACAGTCCATCCTGAGCCGCGGCTTTATCTTGCCGACGAACTGCTTGTTGTGGTGGAGACCCACAGGTTTTTGGGGGTGGTTTTCGATGCCCGGTTGACTTGGCTGCCTCATATCCGGCAGCTCAAACAGGCGTGTTGGCGGCATCTCAATGCTCTGCGATGTTTGAGCCACACCCGCTGGGGCGCCGACCGCTCTACCCTGTTACGGCTCTACCAGGCGTTAATGCAGTCCCGCCTGGATTATGGGAGCCTGGCTTATGGCTCAGCATCCCCATCTGCGTTACGGGTGCTGGACCCAATTCTCCACAGCGGGATACGCCTTGCCACTGGTGCTTTCCGCACCAGCCCTGTGGACAGCGTACTAGTGGAGGCAGGTGTACCTCCACTGCGGTTCCGACGCCAACGTTTGCTGGCCGCTTATACTGCCCATGTTCTAAGCTCGCCCGGGCATCCTAACTATCGTCTCCTGTTCCCGCGATCGGTCGTCCGTCTGCCAGAACGTCGGCCCCGCTCTGGTTGTACAATAGCGGTCCGCGTCAAAGAGCTTCTCTGCGGGCTTGGGTTTTTCCCTGTTCCACCTCCTTTCCGGGCGCCTCTGCGTACACCCCCGTGGTGTGTTCCTCGCCCTTGCCTTCGGCTCGACTTGGCACAGGGATCGAAGGACTCGGTCCCTCCAGAGGCCTTCCGCCGCCGCTTTTCTTCCATCCTGGCCACGTATCAGGGCTCTGGAATTGTTTACACCGACGGTTCAATGGTTGCTGGTCGTGTCGGATATGCGCTAACTCTAGGGGACCATTCCGAACAACGTTCCTTCCCGGATGGCTGCAGCGTTTACACTGCTGAGCTGGTCGCCATCTTTCGTGCCCTAGAGTATATCCGCTCCTGCTCAGGTGAGTCCTTCGTTATCTGTAGCGATTCCCTGGGCGGTTTACGAGCTCTCGACCAGTGTTTTCCTCGTTCTCGTCTGGTGATGGCTATCCATGAGTCCCTGCATACTCTTGCGCATAGCGGCCGCTCTGTGGTCTTCGTGTGGACCCCCGGTCACGTCGGTATCCCGGGCAATGAGAATGTTGACCGCCTGGCCAAACAGGCCACCACTGAACCCACTCTGGACATTGGCCTCCCGGAGACTGATTTGCGGGCAGTCTTCCGCCGCGAAGTTCTCTCGCTTTGGGACAATGAATGGCGCAATCTGCCCACGCCAAACAAACTCCGTTCTCTCAAGGCGACGACGCGTGTGTGGCAGTCATCCATGCGAGCCACTCGCAGAGATTCAGTTGTTCTTTGTCGGCTCCGCATTGGCCACACCCGACTGTCTCAGTTATTTATTGCGTCGTGAGGACCCGCCTCTCTGTCGCTGTGGGGCGGTTTTGACGGTGGTGCAAATTTTATTAACTTGTCCGCTTTTAACTGTGCTCAGGCAGACATTTGCGCTGCCTGATACGCTCCCTGCCCTTTTACTAGATGACTCCGCCATGGTGGACTTAGTTTTGCGTTTTATTCGGGCAGGGGGTTTTTACAGTTTAATCTGAGTGTTTGTTTTTTAGTGTTGATTCTGGCTTTTAGCCTCTGATTTCAAACTGAGTTTTTTAATGTGTTCTTGGTGTTTGGCTTTTCCTCTTTTTTTCTCTATGGTCGGCCAACCACCGTCACACTTTGTGTGTTTTACTTTGTTTTGTCTGCTCTCTGTCGGAGTCTTTCTCGTCCTGTGTCGTCTGACGTCTTTCCTGCTGTTCGTTTTTTTTTATGCTCCTTGGGCGGTTTCCCTTTTTTGGAAAAAGGGACCGATGACCATTGCAGTCTGGTCCCTTTAATCCCACAAACCAACCAATCCTTATATTTGTCCTCTAGCCATCCCTGAATGGACAGGTATGTGTCATATTTCTGCAGATATGCAGTACAGAAACAGTACAATAATGTACATAGTTATTAACATTATCTGACACAAACAGAAAGCTGCCATATCACAGTATAGGTACAGGTGTAACAGTACAACTTAAGATGCTTAGAATTCTATATGTGCCCCCCTGCGGGTTCGGGGATACGAATAGGCCCGCGGTATTCCTGCCAGTCGTAAGAGGCGACTAAAAGGAGTCTCAAATGTTTCGGCCTTATGTGATGGTCCCCTCTCTGGTTTGACCTCCATCTTTCTAAATTATTCCGAAGAGCGAGCCAATTGGGGAAGGGCGCCTTACATGGTGCACTGTATCCGTCGTGCATTGAGACCTGTAGCCAACTTTTTCGTCGTTGCAATGGTGTCCCGCTCGTCTTCCGTCTCTTGGGCGAGGATACGTCGCTGGGTGCAATTACCACGCTGCACCCTGCAGTGTTGCTTTTAACTGCGACGACGACCTTGGACATCTTTGCACCTAAGATCAAGCACGGTAGCCAGTCCGTTGTGGTGGGGCCGCCATGTACCCTCTTGGTTGTAGCCCCCTGACAACACAGGGATCGCTCTACTGATGCCTGCGCCGTTAACTCCCCACGTATGCCAAGGAGTAGATGCCCGTCTCCCTGGGGCATCAGGACGCCCGGCAATGGCCATCCTGCCAGGTGGCTATTGCTGCGGCTGGGTGGCGCCCGTGGGGAGGGCCCTTGGTCGGAGTAGGTGGCATCAGGGCGGATGACCCGCAATGAAACGTGGTACATCATCTCTCGCTGGCGGCCAGCCGCCAGCAGTCTCTAAGCGTTCTCGGGCTCAATTTAATGCTCAAACGTACGATCCGAAAACGTTCCCCTCTCTGGCCACACCGTGTGAGGAGCCTAAGTCTCATGATGGAGGTAATAGCTATTCGCCCCGATTCTTAGTCTGCACGAGAGCTGATGGGGAGTCTTTTCTATCCACAAAGCCTCAGTTCTTCGTCGAGCATTTAGAGGACAAGTTTGGGGAGGTGGAGGGCTTGTCCAAAATGCGCTCTGGGTCAGTACTGATACAAACGGCATCCTCCACCCAGTCACGCAGGTTACTTGCTTGTGACAAGTTGGGGGATGTTAACGTTACCATTACACCACATAAGAGTTTAAATATGGTCCAGGGAGTTATTTTCCATAGGGACCTCCTTTTGCAGTCTGATGACGAGCTGCGCGCCAACTTAGAGTGTAGAGGTGTTCATTTCGTCCGGCGCGTTCATCGGGGTCCGAAGGACAATCGGGTTGCTACCGGTGCCTTCATCTTGGCCTTCGAGGGTGATACATTACCGGAGAAGGTCAAGGTGATGGTCTACTATTGTGACGTCAATCCCTACATCCCTCCCCCGATGCGGTGCTTTAAGTGCTGGAAGTTCGGGCATATGTCCTCTCGCTGTACTTCTAGCCTCACATGTCGAGATTGTGGACGCCCATCTCAACCCAATACTCCATGTGCCCCGCCTCCCATCTGTGTCAACTGCGGAGAGCATCATTCTCCTTCCTCGCCTGACTGCAAAGTCTTTCAGAAAGAGCGCAAAATCATGGAATATAAGACCCTGGACCAGCTGACCTATACTGAGGCCAAAAGGAAATATGACAGACTCCATCCTGTGAGAATGACATCTTCTTACGCAGCTGCTACAACAACTGTGCTAGCCCCATCAGTTTCGAGACTTCCAGCCAGCTCGATAAGCAGTAAGACTCCTCCTGCCCCCTTGCCCGTGGGGGGCTCTACCCAACCGGTTGTTCCTGCACCACCTACCTCAGGAGCAACCTCCTCCCACCCGTCGGGGACGTCCGTCCCCGCTTCTCAGCCGGAGAAGCGTCTACCTTCTTCAGCTACTCTCGCCCGTAAGAGTTCTCTTGGGACCCTCCCTTCCCAGGGTTCCACCAGCGGGAAGGATGACGGCCGACAGTGGCATAAGTCCTCACCAGCGGCCGGGCGTAGGGCTTCACGATCCTCCTCTGTCCCGGAGACTGAATCGGTGAAGCCTTCCGAGCCGGTGAAACCCAAGGTTCAGCGAGAGAAGTCCAAGAGAAAGACCTCTAAGGCCAAAGAACTTGCGGTGGCATCAACCCCACCGCACCTTTCGCGCTCTGCGTCTGCAGATGAAGTCGAGATTCTGGCGTCCGCTGAGGACCTTGATCTCGCTGGTCCCTCAGACGCCATGGATGCCTCTCGTACGGGTACTGAATCGGTGGCAGTGAGTGAACAAGCTGCGTAAATTGCCTTCCCAGTCCTTCCACGCCTTCTCAGCTATGGACAATATCTTCCTCCAGTGGAACTGCAGCGGTTTTTTCCACCATCTCGCTGAGCTCCAACAACTTACCAGCCTTCACCCTTTCTTCTGCATTGCTCTTCAAGAAACTTGGTTTCCAGCAATGCGAACCCCCGCCCTCCGTGGCTATCGGGGTTATTATAAGAACCGGGCAGCATATGAAAGGGTGTCTGGTGGCGTCTGCCTCTATGTCCTTCACACTCTGCACAGCGAGTCTGTCCCTCTCCAAACACCTTTAGAGGCTGTCGCTGTTCGGGTGTGGACGCCACAGGCTGTTACCGTCTGCAGTCTTTACCTTCCACCGGATGGTGATGTCTCGCTGCATGTCCTGGCTGCGCTGATAGCCCAATTGCCGCCACCTTTCTTGCTATTGGGCGATTTCAACGCCCATAACCCTCTGTGGGGTGGGTCAGTGGCAACAGGTCGAGGCGCCATCGTTGAGCATTTATTGTCGCAGCTCAATCTCTCGATTTTAAATGATGGTGCCTTCACACACTTCAGTGTGGCGCATGGCACATACTCCGCCATTGACCTTTCAATCTGTAGCCATAGCCTCTTACCGTCTGTCCAATGGAGTGTGCATGACGACCTGTGTGGTAGTGACCACTTTCCGATCTTTCTGTCACTACCACAGCGTCACTCTTCTGGGCGCCCTAGCAGATGGGCTATGAATAAGGCTGACTGGGCCTTGTTCTCCTCCACTGCCGCTCTTGAGCCTCTCTCTAATGACGACATTGATGCGGTGGTTCAATTGGTCACCACCGGCATCGTTACTGCCGCCGAATCTGCCATTCCGCGTTCCTCTGGGTCGCCTTGGTGGTCGCCTGAGATCGCTGCAGCGATTACAGATCGCCGGTGGGCGCTACAGCGTCACAAGCGACATCCCTGCATTGAACATCTGATCACCTTCAAACGGCTGCGTGCGCGGGCCCGCCGCCTTATCCGCCAAAGCAAGCAGGAGTGCTGGGAGCGGTATGTGTCCACCATTGGCCTCCATGTCACTCCATCGCAGGTCTGGGCCAAGATTCGACGCGTCTACGGCTATCGGCCACCTGTCAGCGTCCCTGCGCTCTCACTGAATGGAGCACTTTGTACTGACTCCGACGTCGTTGCAAACCACTTAGCAGAGCATTTTGCTATGAGTTCCGCTTCTGCGAATTACCCTCAGGCCTTCCGCTCCATTAAAGAGCGGATGGAACGTCGGAGCCTTTCGTTTCGCACCCACCATCCAGAATCATACAATGTTCCATTCAGTGAGTGGGAATTCCGCAGTGCCCTTGCCGCTTGTCCTGATACCGCTCCTGGACCAGATAGCATCCACTGCCAGATGCTGAAACACCTCTCAGTGGACTTCCAGCGACGGCTCCTCAACCTTTACAACCGTATTTGGGTCGAGGGTGTGTTTCCGTCGCAGTGGCGGGCAAGTATCGTTATCCCCATTCTGAAACCAGGCAAGAACCCTTTGGAAGTGGACAGCTACCGCCCCATTAGCCTCACCAACGTTCTTTGCAAGCTTCTCGAACGGATGGTGAGCCGGCGCTTGACTTGGGTACTGGAGTCTCGGGGCCTCCTGGCTCCATCTCAGGGCGGGTTCCGTAAAGGCCGCTCCACCGCCGACAATCTGGTGAGCTTGGAGTCGGCAATCCGTACTGCCTTTGCCCGCCGTCAGCACCTGGTCGCTGTCTTTTTCGACATGCGGAAGGCGTATGATACGACATGGCGTCATCACATCCTTTCTACGCTTCATGGATGGGGTCTTCGGGGCCCTCTGCCGATCTTTATCAGAAATTCTCTGTCTTCTCGTACCTTCCGCGTGCAAGTCGCAGCCTCATACAGTTCCACCCACGTCCAGGAGAACGGTGTGCCACAGGGTTCTGTTTTAAGTGTCTGCCTGTTTTTAATAGCCATTAACGGGCTCGCTGCGGCCGTGGGAAATTCTGTCTCTGCTTCCCTGTATGCTGACGACTTCTGCCTTTATTACAGCTCTACTGGCATTGCAGCTGTTGAACGTCAGCTACAGGGTGCTATCCGCAAGGCGCAGTCTTGGGCTGTAGCTCATGGATTCCAGTTTTCGGCAACCAAGACCTGCGTAATGCATTTCTGCCGGCGACGCACTGTCCACCCGGAGCCGCGGCTTTATCTTGCCAGCGAACTTCTTTCAGTGGTGGAATCACACAGGTTTTTGGGGGTGGTTTTCGATGCCCGGTTGACTTGGCTGCCTCATATCCGGCAGCTCAAGCAGGCGTGTTGGCGGCATCTAAACGCTCTGAGATGCTTGAGCCACACCCGCTGGGGCGCCGACCGATCTACCCTGTTATGGCTCTACCAGGCGTTAATCCAGTCACGTCTGGATTATGGGAGCCTGGCTTGTGGCTCAGCATCCCCCTCTGCGTTGCGGGTGCTAGACCCAATACTACACAGCGGGATCCGACTTGCCACTGGTGCCTTCCGCACCAGCCCTGTGGACAGCGTACTAGTGGAGGCAGGTGTCCCTCCACTGCGGTTACGACGCCAACAATTACTGGCTGCTTATGCTGCCCATGTTTTTAGATTGACCGGGCATCCAAATTACCGTGTCCTGTTCCCGCAGTCAGTCGTCCATCTGGCAGACCGTCCGCCCCGGTCGGGTTGTCCGATCGCCGTACGCGTCAAGGAGCTTCTCTGCGGACTTGGGTTTTTCCCTGTTCCACCTCCTTTCTGGGCGCCTCTGTGTACACCCCCGTGGTGTGTTCCTCGCCCTTGCCTTCGGCTCGACTTGGCACAGGGATCGAAGGACTCGGTCCCTCCAGAGGCCTTCCGCCGCCGCTTTTCTTCCATCCTGGCCACGTATTAGGGCTCTGGAATTGTTTACACCGACGGTTCAATGGTTGCTGGTCGTGTCGGATATGCGCTAACTCTAGGGGACCATTCCGAACAACGGTCCTTGGCGGCTGGCTGCAGCGTTTACACTGCTGAGCTAGTCGCCATCTTTCGAGCCCTAGAGTATATCCGCTCCTGCTCAGGTGAGTCCTTCGTTATCTGTAGCGATTCCCTGAGCGGTTTACGAGCTCTCGACCAGTGTTTTCCTCGTTCTCGTCTGGTGATGGCTATCCATGAGTCCCTGCATACTCTTGCGCGTAGCGGCCGCTCTGTGGTCTTTGTGTGGACCCCCGGTCATGTCGGTATCCCGGGCAATGAACATGTTGACCGCCTGGCGAAAGAGGCCACGAGACAACCGTCTCTGGATGTTGGCCTCCCAGAGACTGATTTGCGGGCAGTCCTCCGCCGAAAAGTTTTTGCGCTTTGGGATGCTGAACGGCGTGATCGGATCACGCCCAATAAACTCCGTGCCATTAAGGAGACGACGACTGTGTGGCGGTCATCCATGCGAGCCTACCGCAGGGACTCAATCGTCCTTTGTCGGCTCCGCATTGGCCACTCCCGGCTGACACATTTTTTTACTGCGCCGGGAGGACCCTCCTGTATGTCGCTGGGGGGCGGCTATGACAGTGGCCCACATTTTGTTGGCCTGCCCCTTTTTAGCTGTGGTCAGGCAGACATTTGCGCTGCCTGATACGCTCCCTGCCCTTTTATCTGATGACCCTGTTATGGCTGGCTTAGCTTTAAGTTTTATTAGGGCAGGGGGATTTTATTCTTTACTCTGAGTGTTTCTGTTTTATTTTATTGTTTTATGTTGATTCTGGCCTTTGGCCTACGGTTTTAAACTAAGTTTTTAATGTGTTTTCGGTGGTTGGCTTTTCCTTTTTTTGTTCCTATGGTCGGCCAACCACCGTCACACTCGGTGTGATTTTATTTCGTTTTGTCTGGTCCTTGTCTATGTTTCTTTTGTTCTGTGTCGTCTGTCTCCTATTCTGTTGAACGTTTTTTATTCTCTGTGGGTATTTTTAGTCTTTTGGAAAAAGGGACTGATGACCTCTGCAGTTTGGTCCCTTTAATCCTTAAACCAACCAACCAATTCTATATGTGGATGGTCAATAACATTAAGTAACTTACTGGTGTAATGTTCACTGGGACATTATGTTCATTGTTCTGACATGTTATCTTTTAAAAAGTATTGGATTGAAACTCATATATCACATCATGCCACATGTAATTTAAAAAATTAAGCCAACAGTCCAAACTTCAAAAGATTATGTTGGGCGTTTTAGTGAGGTACATCAGTCAGTCTATAAAATAAAACAATGCTGATGTAGTAAAACATACAACATTAGAACCAATTACATATTATATACACTGTTCCAGCATGACAAGTGCTGGCAAGATGATGAAGAAGGGAAGAGCAAAGAGGGCTGTGAGACGACGTCAGCCAATAGTACGCTGACTAGGATGATACCACGACTGGAACAGCATCTATAAAAAGAGAATATAAGTGCTGTGCCACTTAGCTGTGGCTGCCGACGAATACAAGTCGTCACACAAACACTATAACAGTGACTTACGAACTTAACTGTTTTGATTGCATTGAAATTGTATATACATAAGGACATTGATTATCCGCATGTTACCATTTGCTTGCAACACACCTTTGTGAATACGCGAAGTTCAGTATTGTCAATTTAACTTACTGTAATAAATTTAATTAATATGATTTGCTTGAATTGTTGTCTAGCGATTAGAGAAAACAGCTTCCTTGACACCCTACATTAGATGAGTGGGCAGAATATTAAATTGGAAATGAGTTATAAGAAGAACTGTGCCTGGCAGCCACAGAATTTTCTTTTGTGTTTTGCTGACGCCTTAATTCTCTCTTGTCTTTTCTTTGCAGGGGTGTTTACTTGCTTTAACAGTCTATCATGTTTTTGCTAATCAGTGTTTTCAGGTGGTGTTGCAGAAATTTTCTTTGCTTTTGTACTTATTTCTCTTGCTTGCCTTGTCTGTTTCTTGCATTTGCCTCTTCCAACATGCCCATCCCACCTGCTGCTCAGGCTCCACAGATTCCAGCGTTAGATGTAACACAGCTAATGCAGGTGTTTGTTTCATATCCAGCAAATATCCTCACTGCTAAACACGGTACAGCAGCTCCTGGCAAAACGAACTACTAATGCAGCACAAACAACACCTACTCCTGCTGCTCCTGGTGCTGCCTTTTTGCCAGTTTCACGAGGAATGGCTCAAGTGGTTGTAACAGTTTGAAGCCCACATAATCAACTCAAAACATACCAGGTACTGTGAAACTACACTATTTTTTGGCTACAATAGGAAGTGCTGTGTTCCGCCTCCTACAGAAGTTATTATTTTCTAATGCCACCACTCCAAGTGAACTTCTGTATGATGGTTGTAGATTCACTAACTATTATAACCAATAAGTGAATGCGGTAGCAGCTAGGTATCAATTCTTTAATTGCCAAAAATGGTCAGAACAAACTTAATGCGAGTGGGTAACAGATTTGCAGGGTATGACGAGGAACTGCAAATTCAAATGTGCTTGTGGTGCTTTATATTCAGATGTTATTTTCTGTGATGTGATCGTGTACAATGTAACTGACGTCAAACTCAGAGAACAGATTTTGAAACAGCCTGATCCATCATTTCAGCAAGTAGTGCAAATACTAGATCAGCATGATTCAGGTGATCTGTCGTCCAATAAATTTGAGCAGCCAACAATTTGTTGGGTTGACTCCCTTGTTTGTGACCAGCCCATTTGGCAGTGGCAGCTTGCACTCACCATGCTACATAAACATCTGTCTGTGTCACGTAAGCAGCTCAATAAACAGGCAGCTGCACAGGTGAACAGAATCAAGTCATGCCCTTAGTGTTATTTATGGCGCAAATGCTGAAACTGGCCCCTCCAGAGAAGCATAGTGCTATACTTCTGGCACGAAAGGACATGTACAATCCGTATGTTTGCAATGCATCAAACATGAATTTGGCCCACTCAAAAAAATTTAGTCACAAGGCCCATATCATTAATGCAGTATATTTAAAGCCTGCAACAGGTATTAGCAAAACTATCAAGCAAGCAGTTTCTTCAGTGATATGCCAGTCCAACAAACTTTTTGTTCACTTGCTTCTTTGTGTGAAATTTCAGATGGACACGGGAGACTCTGTTACATTGCTGAATCATCACACATATGAAATGCTAGGCTCCCCACGCCTGTCTAACCCCCCTGCGGGTCCGGGGTAAGAATAGGCCCGAGGTATTCCTGCCTGTCGTAAGAGGCGACTAAAAGGAGTTTCAACCGTTTCGGCCTTTCATGTGATGGTCCCCCTTGGGGTTTGACCTACATTTTTCAAAATTCTTCTGAAGTATGAGCCTTTTGGGGAAGGACACCTTACGTGGTGTACCATTGGTCCTAAGTGCTCTCAGACCTTGGCACTCGGTATTGCACCGGCGTTGTAACCATACCCACTATTCCTCCAATTGGGCCTAAACGCCTGATGGGTTGTCCAAGTTACGCCCATAGTGCATCTCCATCTGCACCAGCGATCATGATGGACTTTCCATGGCACCAGAAATCCAGCACGGTAGCCAGCCCGTTGTGGTGGGGTCGTCATGTACCCTCTAGGTTGTAGCCCCCTGACAACACAGGGATCGTACTGCCGATACCTGAGCTGCACCCTCCCCACGTCGGCCAAGGAGTAGATGCCCGTCTCCTTGGGGCATCAGGACTCCTGGCAATGGTCATCCTGCCAGGTGGCCCTTGCTGCGGCTGGGTGGCGCCCGTGGGGAGAGCCCCTGGTCGGAGTGGGTGATATCGGGGCGGACGTTTCGCAGATGAAACGTCAACACGTATCAGGTCGCTCTGCGGCCGAGTCTTTCAAAAGAAAAGGTACCGTTTCTAGTTCTGGTTCTCCTGCCCTTTCCCCCTTGGCCACTCCATGGGAGGAGGGACAGGCCCGCCGGCTTGGGGCGAAGTACTTCCCCCACTATTTGGTCTGTTCTCGAACCGATGGGGGGACATTCGCCACCTCCAAGCCGATGTTCTTTGTTCAGCACATTGAGGACGTCTTTGGGGAAATCGAGGCTCTCAGCAAGATGCGTTCAGGGTCCGTTCTTATCAAGACCACCTCCGCCACACAGTCGGCGGCGCTCCAGGCGTGCGACCGCCTAGGGGACATCCCAGTATCCATTGTCCCACATCTGGCACTAAATAGGACGCAGGGGGTGATTTTTCATCGTGACCTCCTGCTACAATCTGATGAGGAGCTCAGGGCCAACCTGGAGCGCCGAGGCGTGCATTTCGTCCGGCGAGTCCAGCGCGGCCCCAAAGACCGTCGCATTGACACTGGGGCCTTTATCCTCGCCTTCGAGGGGGACGTTCTCCCGGAGAAGGTAAAGGTGATGTGCTACCGGTGTGACGTGCGACCCTACGTCCCGCCTCCTATGCGATGTTTTAGGTGTTTGCGTTTTGGGCACATGTCGTCACGGTGTGAGGCTGAGCCCCTTTGTGGCGATTGTGGCCGCCCTCTTCGTGAGGAACATACATGCACCCCACCACCTCGGTGCATTAATTGTCCTGGCGTCCACTCGCCTAGATCCTCAGACTGCCCTGCCTATCAGAAGGAGAAGAAGATACAAGAAATCAAAACTTTGGATCGGCTCTCCTATACTGAGGCCAAGAAGAAGTATGACCGTCTCCATCCCGTGCCATTGACTACTTCTTTTGCCTCAGTTGTGTCCACTCCTTCCGCGGTATCCTCATCCCTATCCTGTCCCCCCTACGCCTCCTCCGCCCATCAGGGGGCTCCGCCTCCGCCTCCCAAATCCCTCCCTTCCAAATCCTCCTCCCCCGTGGCCCCCACCCCCTCTGCCCCAGAGGCCACCCTTCCTCCTCCTCCTCCTCCTCCTCCTCCTCCTCCTCCTCCTCCTCCTCCTCCTCCTCCTCCTCCTCCTCCTCCCCCCCCCACGCCACCTGAGAAGCGTTCCTCTTCTCAGGCGTCCATCGGGGAAACGTCCCGGACCCCAGCTTCTGAGGTCCGGCGTTCCAAAATGGACCCCGCGCGTGAGGACCTTCTTCGGGTCCAGCCCACCATCCCTGTGCCGCCTCGGCCTTCCAAGAAGGCCTCCAAGAAGAAATCTCTATCCCCCTCTCCACCCCGGCGCGTTTCGTCTGACACTCCATCCGTAAGTCGCCGCTCCCGGCCGTCCTCAGTTTCGCCGGGACGCTCAGCTGCCAGGCACTCAGCTGGCCCATCGCCGGCAAATGATGCTGCCCAAACTACACAACCCGGGACAGCGGCTGCAGCTGGCGACGACTCGATGGAACAGGATCCGCCTCCCGCCGGTTGTAGCGTTGTTCCCTCGAAACCTGGCCGTCCGCGGCCGTCGAGGTGACCAGCTCTTCCCCCGTCTCGTTCCCCCTCTTTTTTGACTAGCGATGGCCTTGTTACACTGGAACATAAGAGGTATTCGATCTAATCGGGAGGAATTACAACTGCTCCTCCGCCTGCACTGTCCGCTCGTCCTTGGTCTCCAGGAAACCAAGTTGCGCCCGACTGACCGTATTGCCTTTACCCACTATACCTCGGAGCGGTATGACCTCACCCCTGTGGATGGTATCCCAGCTCATGGTGGGGTCATGTTGCTCGTTCGGGACGATGTCTATTACCATCCTATCCCATTGACCACCCCACTCCAAGCAATAGCTCTCCGCATTACTCTTTCTGCTTTTACTTTTTCAGTTTGTACCATCTACACTCCACCGTCATCTGTTGTTAGTCGGGCTGACATGATGCACCTGATCGTTCAGCTCCCCCCGCCGTTCTTATTGTTTGGCGACTTCAATGCCCATCATCCGCTTTGGGGCTCTCCTGCATCCTGTCAAAGAGGCTCACTCTTGGCGGATGTCTTCAACCATCTCAATCTTGTCTGCCTCAATACCGGCGCCCCGACTTTCCTCTCGGACTCTACTCATACCTACTCCCACATGGACCTCTCGATCTGTTCTACCACTCTTGCCCGTCGGTTCGAGTGGTATGTCCTTTCTGACACCTATTCGAGCGACCACTTCCCCTGTGTCGTTCGTCTCCTGCACCACACCCCATCCCCACGTCCTTCGAGCTGGAACATACTGAAAGCTGACTGGGAACTTTAACTCCTCCCTGGCGACCTTTCCGGACCACGATTTTCCTAGTTGTGACAGTCAGGTCGAATACCTCACGGCCGTTATCATCAATGCTGCCGAACGTTCCATTCCTCGTACAACTTCTTCTTCACGTCGCGTTTCCGTCCCCTGGTGGAACGAGGATTGTAGGGACGCTATCCGTGCTCGGCGACGTGCTTTACGCACCTTTCGCCGCCATCCTACGTTGGCGAATTGTATTGAATACAAACGACTCCGAGCGCAATGCCGTCGAGTCATCAAAGACAGCAAAAAAGCTTGTTGGGCCTCTTTCACCAGCTCCTTAAACAGTTTTACTCCCTCTTCCGTCGTTTGGGGTAGCCTGCGCCGGCTGTCGGGCATTAAGGCCCACTCCTCGGTACCTGGCCTGACCTCAGGTAATGAGGTCCTTGTTGATCCTGTGGCTGTCTCCAACGCCTTTGGCCGCTTTTTCACGGAGGTTTCAAGCTCCGCCCATTACCATCCTGCCTTCCTTCCCAGGAAAGAGGCAGAAGAGGCTTGGCGACCTTCCTTCCTTCCACTCGCTGAATCTGGAAACTTATAATGCCCCCTTTACTATGCGGGAACTCGAACGTGCGCTTGCACTGTCCCGGTCCTCTGCTCTGGGGCCAGATGCCATTCACGTTCAGATGCTGGCACACCTTTCTCCGGCGGGCAAAAGCTTCCTTCTTCGTACCTACAATCGCGTCTGGACCGAAGGTAAAGTCCCCATGCGTTGGCGTGACGCCGTTGTTGTTCCTATACCCAAACCCGGGAAGGATAGACACCTTCCTTCTAGTTACCGCCCCATTTCTCTTACAAGCTGTGTCTGTAAGGTGATGGAGCGCATGGTTAATGCTCGGTTAGTCTGGATTCTTGAATCTCGATGACTACTTACTAATGTCCAATGCGGCTTTCGTCGCCGCCGCTCCGCTGTTGACCACCTTGTGACCTTGTCGACATTCATCATGAACAACTTTTTGCGAAGGCACCAAACGGTAGCCGTGTTCTTCGACTTGGAAAAGGCTTATGATACCTGTTGGAGGGGAGGTATCCTCCGCACTATGCACAGGTGGGGCCTACGCGGTCGCCTGCCCCTTTTTATTGATTCCTTTTTAACGGATCGAACGTTTAGGGTACGTGTGGGTTCCGTATTGTCCGACGTCTTCCTCCAGGAGAACGGAGTCCCTCAGGGCTCCGTCTTGAGCGTAGCCCTTTTTGCCATCGCGATCAATCCAATTATGGATTGCATTCCACCTAATGTCTCGGGCTCTCTCTTTGTCGATGACTTCGCGATCTACTGCAGTGCCCAGAGAACATGCCTCCTGGAGCGCTGCCTTCAGCGTTGTCTCGACAGCCTATACTCATGGAGCGTGGCAAATGGCTTCCGGTTCTCTGAAGAGAAGACGGTTTGTATTAACTTTTGGCGATATAAAGCGTTCCTTCCGCCATCCTTACATCTCGGTCCCGTAGTTCTCCCATTCGTGGACACAACTAAGTTTCTAGGGCTCACGTTGGACAGGAAACTGTGTTGGTCTCCACATTTCACTTATTTGGCGGCCCGTTGTACACGTTCCCTTAATGTCCTCAGAGTTCTTAGTGGTTCATCTTGGGGAGCGGATCGCACTGTCCTGCTTCGCTTGTATCGGTCCATAGTCCGATCGAAGCTGGATTATGGGAGCTTTGTCTACTCGTCCGCTCGGCCATCCCTCTTACGCCGGCTCAGCTCCATCCACCATCGGGGGTTACGTCTTGCGACCGGAGCCTTCTACACTAGTCCTGTCGAGAGTCTTTATGCTGAAGCTGCCGAGTTACCGTTGACCTACCGGCGCGACGTACTGCTGTGTCTGTATGCCTGCCGGCTGTTGTCTATGCCCGACCACCCCTCTTACCAGCCCTTCTTCGCCGATTCTCTCGATCGTCAGTATGGGTTGTATGTGTCTGCCCTGCTGCCCCCCGGAGTCCGCTTCCGTCGCTTGCTTCGACAATTGGATTTTGCCCTCCCTACCACCTTTAGAGAGGGTGAGAGCCCGACACCACCTTGGCTCCAGGCTCCGGTTCATCTTTATCTCGACCTCAGCTCACTCCCGAAGGAGGGTACTCCGGCTGTAGTGTATTGCTCACGGTTTGTCGAACTTCGTGCTCGACTTGCCGGACACACCTTTATTTACACCGATGGCTCCAAAACTGACGATGGTGTCGGCTGTGCCTTTGTCGTCGGGGCCGCCACCTTCAAATACCGGCTCCTCGACCAATGTTCCAGCTTTACGGCCGAGCTTTTTGCTCTCCATCAGGCCGTTCAGTATGCCCGCCGCCACCGCCATTCATCGTATGTACTCTGCTCTGACTCACTCAGTGCTCTTCAGAGCCTTGGAGCTCCCTATCCGGTCCATCCCTTGATTCAACGGATACAGCAGTCCCTCCATTCTTTCGCTGATAATGGTGGTTCTGTCAGCTTTCTGTGGGTTCCCGGACATGTAGGAGTGCCTGGGAATGAGGCTGCGGATGCTGCAGCCAAGGCTGCAGTCCTCCTGCCTCGGCCAGCCTCCCATTGTGTCCCGTCATCGGACGTTCGGGGGGATGTATGTAAGAGGCTTGTGTCGTTGTGGTGGGATGCTTGGTCATCCCTCCAAGGAAACAAGCTCCGGGCAGTAAAACCGCTCCCAACTCCTTGGACAACATCCTCCCGACCATCTCGGCGCGAGGAGGTCCTTCTGACCAGGTTGAGAATTGGGCATTGCCGGTTTAGCCACCGCTACCTGCTCTCCGGTGACCCAGCCCCGCAGTGCCCTTGTGGACAGGCCTTAACAGTGCGCCATGTTTTATTGTCGTGTCCCCGTTTTAGTCAATTTCGTGTTGTCCTGTCCCTGCCGTCTACCTTACCGGATATTTTAGCTGATGACGCTCGAGCAGCTGCTCGTGTTCTGCGTTTTATAACTTTGACTGGCTTGTCCAAAGACATCTAACCTTTTTACTTATTTTATCTGCATCTTTGTCAGGTCTTTCTGGTGTCCCCCTTGAGTTTTACTAGATCCCTTGTGCTCTAACAACTGTGACTGGGCGCTAATGACCTCAGTAGTTGAGCGCCCTTAAACCCAATCCAAAAAAAAAAAAAAAAAAAAAAACGCCTGTCTAAAGCTAGCAGGCATGTGACAGCTTATAATGGACATGATATTCCCATTCTCGGAAACTGTACTTTGCCTGCCATGTATCGCTTGCATACATGAACCTTGTGACTTTTACAGTGCTTCAATCGTGCAATTGTGAGAACATATTTTGTCTTGATTCTTTTGGTTTGCTTGGCTTTAACATTCAGGACAATGTGTTGTCCCTGTCTGCATTCCACGCAAAAGACAGTGTGGCTAGCTTGCTGAAAGAATTCCTGGAACTCTCTTCTGAAGGTTTAGGCTAGGCTAACAATATTGTTGTACATATTACTCTGAAAGACAATGCTCAACCAAAATTTTTCCAGGCCAGAACTGTTCCCATTGCATTATGGGACAGTCACTGCTGAACTGCAAGATAGCAGAGCTATTGCACCCATACGAGCTAGTCAATGGGCAAGTCCACTGGTTTTGCTTCCCAAACCTTCAGGTCACATTCACCTCTGTGTTGACTTTAAGTCTACGGTCAACCCACAAACTGTGATTGATGCTTATCCATTGCCATGCCCAGAGGATCTCATGGAGAGATTAGGTGCAGGTTGCTGCTTTTCAAAAATTGATTTGGGCAATATGTATCTTCAAATACCGCTCAATGAAGAATCTCGAAAAGTATGTGTAGTGAATACTCATTTGGACTTGTTTAAATATTTGTGTTTGCCTTTTGTCAGTGCTTCCACACCCGCCATTTTTCAATGGTATTTGGAACAGCTGACTGCTCAAGTGTCAAACTGTTCAATCTATTTAGACAATATTGTTGTAGCTGGTCATACACCTGAAGATCATACTGCAGATTTGTGTGCTTTATTTCATGCGTTATCTGATGCAGGACTAAAGTGTAGAATGGACAAGTGAGATTTTTTAAACCCTTAGTTGCAGTACTTTGGTCATGTCATTAACAGTCAAAGTGTACATCCTCTTCAGTCACATTTGTTAGCCATTCAAGATTTGCCAGTTCCTCACAGTGTCACAGAATTGCAGTCAGTCTAAGGGAAAATGAACTATTATATTCAGTTCATACCAAACACTGCACAAATTGCAGCTCCATTGCATCACTTGCATCACAAGAATGTCCCCTTTGTTTGGACAGATGAATGTCAAGTAGCTTTTCAAAAACTTAAAGATGCATTGCTCAGTGACCAATGCTTAGTTCACTTTGATGCCGACAAACCAGTTGCATTGCAACTTGGTTCTCCCTCTTACGGAATCGGTGCAGTGCTTTTGCACAAAATTGCTGATCAGGGCAGGCTTATCGCTTTCACATCAAAAGTGTTGTCCAAAGCTCAGTGTAACTATTCAAAAACTGAGAAAGAGGCTTTGGCTATTGTGTATGGTGTCACCAAATTCCACCACTTTTTGTGTGGCAGAAAATTCTACTTAGTAACAGGTCACAAGCCATTGCAGTCCTTATTTCATCTGACCGGTTTCTGTACAAACTGCCCAAAAATTGCAAAGATGGGCTTTCTTGTTGTCTCCATACAAGTACCAGATTGTGTATTGTCAGACAGCTCAAAATGGTAATGCAGATGCACTTTAACATCTTTGGATTGGCCCTGATACAGACTTTGATGCTTCTGATGCATCTTGTTGTCACATCAATGCTCAGGATTCTGAACTGCTTCAATCTTTTCTGCTGAACTATAGGAAAATTGCACAGACCATGGAAGCTGATTCAGATTTGAACATTTTGCTAACATACATCTGCACATCTTAGCCTTATTCCTTGCATGGCATGAAGAACTCTGTAGTGTGCCGATGCTTTGCACTTCTGCATAGCCTTGCTATGTGGAAGTGATTCTTGTTCAGAATGACAGTGGACAATCATGTGTGTTGATCCCTAAAGCTTTGCACAAAGAAGCATTGCAATTACTTCACCAAGGACACGGTGGGATTGTTCATATGAAACAGTTAGCACGTCAACACTGTACTTGACAGGATATGGACACCCAAATAAAACAGATATCACAGAGTCATGCATATGCAGAAAATCAGTCCACTCCACCACAAAAATTCTCTGCTTGGCCTAAGTCACAATGTGTGCACATAGGGTTTGCGGACCTTTTTGGAACTCTCGTCGGTTGATTGTGGTTGACTCGTATAGCAAGTTTCCTTTTGCTGTGCCAATGAACTCGACGACATCATGTACCACAATTCAAGTGTTGTCCTCTATTTTTTGCCTTGAAGGTTTACCTGAAGTCATAGTATCAGACAGTGGCCCTCAGTTCACGTCAAAGGGATATGAAACATTCTGTGAACGCAATGGCATACAGCACCTCACTAGTGCACCATTCCATCCAGAGTCAAATGGTGAAGCAGAACATTTTGTCAGAACCTTCAAGCAGCAGGTGTCCAAACTTCACTTCGCACATACCAGGGATCAAGCATTGCAACTGTTTCTTGCCTCCTATTGTTTGCACCCATGAGATGGACCATCACCGGCAGGACTACTACATGGCCGCCACCATCGGACACTGCTCCACCTGCTCCACCCATATGGTTCTATTATTTAATGTTGAAAATGTGTTGAGTCAAAAGCATAACAAATGGAAAAACTGCTGAGGCAAATGAGATTAAAATATATCAGTTGAATATAAAAAGAAAGCAGTGTGAAACTTGGATAGATTATTATGAAAATAATGGCAGAAATAATATCAGAAGGCACAATGAATGACAAAAAAAATAGTATAGGAAAACCCAAGCAGACTGATGAAAGATGAAGAATGCAACAGCTACTACCACCACCTGAAGAGACTGCCTACAGGCAGAAAACAGTTGAAAATAGCTACTGTTAACCAATCCATAGACTGAAAGCAGATGGAGTAGAAAAGTGCAGCTCATGCAATGCAACCTCTATAGCTAATTGGACCACCTAGGACTTTACACTGTGCATTTTGGAAATTGTTATTACAAACCACTTTCCCTTGTCTGTTATTATCTACATAAATTTGAAAATATGAGAGACTTAGATTATTTTATCATAGTTTAAAGTGATTTTGAAGCAGCATCAAGGATGAATGGAAGTCCTGTAACATGTGATTTTGTTTTCAGTTTCCCAGTTTGTACCTTTAAGAGCTTCCAGTCCTCTAACAAATTTTGTTATTACAACATTTCTTGCCTTAACATTTGTGAAACAGGCTGCATTTTCTGCTTTTACCCTTTCTTTGATGCACTATCTAAAATTATCATCACTGTCTGAAAGATCATCTAGGTAAGTGATGCAGCTGGAACTTTTAAAATGCCCTTAGGTCATGTTGTCATCTTCTGATCTTAGGTTTGAGCATTATCGTACACTTTCTTATTTTCGTCTACAATGAGTTCACTTTTTGTTACTTCTACTTCTGTTATTTCATGTTTTTCTTTAAGCATATTTATAGATATTCCAATAATTATTGGAACATCATCGGCAGTATGCCTCTTTCTGGGTGGATATCATAATTATTTTGCCCTCTGGCTTATTTTCTGAATAACAGCATGCAGTTTAGAAACATGTTCTCTCATTAAATGAAAAACTATAAACTTATATGCAATTGAATTATTAGCAGTGATAGTTTCTGTTTGAGATAGAGCAATTCTGTTATCATGGTGAATGAAATAGTTCAATTTATTGCGTGAAAAAAGTTGCAGAACTTTGTACTGGCAGTTGACATGATAGTGAACCATAGGGTGGGAAAGACATATAACATCAACATTTTTAAAGACCAAATCATGGGTGGTAGTGTGTTGAAAAATCCACCAAGCACAAACACCACATGGCAACACACTGCCATTGGCTTGGTTGCCAGTTCACTCCCTGTGACTACATGACATCCCAGCTCTGTCATCTGCAACCTGCAGAGGGCCTTCATGTACACCAGACAACAGTACAGAGGGTGTTTAAGTCAGTAAGAGAGGTTCCTCATACCACAAACCATTTTCTGCATCTGCCAATGTCACAGGAAGCCAATCAGGAAGGAGTGTACCTCTGCCATGTGGGTATTTAGTACCACATTTGCAATGATCATGGCAGTTACAATTGGCCAGCCAAGTGAGGAAGTCTGCTCCAGATCCAGCATCACTGACTGCTGTTGCTGCCAAGGGGCCTTGGAACTGGCTCACAGGCCTGTTAGTGCTCTGTCAGACTCATTTGGCCAGACTGTAGAAACTGTGAACTCGTGCAGACTGTAACTTAAGTGTTAATCTGTTCCAATGTGCTCCACTCAAGGAGAGTAAAGACTTCGCATTTTATAAGCAAATAGGAGAGAACAAACTCTGACTGTGAAAGCCTTCCTTTTGTTGTTCCAAATACTTGCATTTGGTTTGATCTTATTTCCCTGTTAGGAGAGATTTGAAAAGTTGGTTACTTGTTCCAGTTGACAGTCAAAAAAGACCATTTGTGTTGAATTCATTGTGTTCTTAAATATAGAGGATGAACTACGTGCTCGTGTGCTCTCATAGAAGTGTTCAAAGTTCAGGAGACTTCAGGTGCCTTATGCAAGAAACATTGTCTCTCAAAGGTCTGTGCAAGCACTGAGCTTTTCTCATTCCATTGTGACAATTGTGTACCATGAATACCTCAGCTCAGGAAAAACCACTACTTTCACCAGAGTCAACTTCTGTGAATATCAATGTGCTGATAACAGGGTGCACTGTTGACTATTGTGGACTATAAGGGTGAACAGAAAACCCACTGCATAGGTCTCTCACCAGTACACTGTGGCTCAACAGAAACAGTTAGTACTTACACAGCCTAGAACTGCTGACATGCTATGGGTTATAGAAGCCACTGACCCACACATGCACATCTGTTTGTCACATGTCTCAGAGAGAGAGAGAGAGAGAGAGAGAGAGAGGGAGAGAGAGAGAGAGAGAGAGAGAGAGAGAGAGAGAGGCTTATGTTTAGGAATACTATCACCAAACACTCAAAGTACCAAGAAGGGTCACCTGGACTGATGGCAGGGTATGGGAACACTGTCAAGTACATGAGGTAAAGTGTCCTGCTTGCCAGCAGAATGCCATACAGTGACATGGTGGAGGTATTCTCATATGAATTTATATGGTGTGAAATGGGAGTACTGACAAATTTACCATCATCCATCGCTTTCACACGATACAAGAATCTACTGCCAATAATACACATGTCAACTCACTCACAGCAGCCTACAGGAAACTGTACACTAAGCTTAATAATTCTTTACTACATCATTTCAAAATTGCTTCATATGTCACCTGAATTCAGTCCCATCAGAGACCTCCAGGATGCTATCAAGTGAGATGTGTATACCTTGGACTCTTCTATCACCAGTCTTCATTAATTTTGGGCAGTGGATGAGTAATCTGAGATCAGGATGACTCTCCAATACTTTTATCATTTCATGGAATCCATATCATGACATGTCATCATTGCCATTAGGGTTGCTAGGTAGGAGTGGCTCTGAGCACTATGGGACCTAACATCTATGGTCATGAGTCTCCTAGAATTTAGAACTATGTAAACCTAACTAACCTAAGGACATCACACAACACCCAGTCATCACAAGGCAGAGAAAATCCCTGACCCCGCCGGGAATCGAACCCGGGAACACGGGTGCGGGAAGCGAGAACGCTACCGCACGACCACGAGCTGCGGACGCTAGGTAGGAGTCTGTAATTCAGTTGCTCATGAGTGTATATGGATCAACAGTTTGGTGAATGAAATTATTTTATTTTCACCAGAACAACTGCCCCATGCAGTAAACATCACACATTTACCAGTGGGAGTTGCAGCTGGCTTCAATTTCCATCAGTAACTGATGCTGACATCAAAACATGCAGCCAGAACACCATGATTGTAAGTGTAATAGTTCTGCCAGCCACTGCTTCTGCAATACTGTTCCTAACTCTGATATTTAAATATCATTCAGTGATGAGCTAGAAAATGCAGGTAAGTAAATAAGTATAAATAAGTAAATAAGTATAAATAAGTAAATAAGTATAAATAAGTAAATAAGTATAAATAAGTAAGTATAAATAAGTATAAATATAATGAAATAAGTATAAATATAATGAAATAAGTATAAATATAATGAAATAAGTATAAATATAATGAAATAAGTATAAATATAATGAAATAAGTATAAATATAATGAAATAAGTATAAATATAATGAAATAAGTATAAATATAATGAAAGTAATAAAATAAATTAGAAATAATAGAAAGAAAATAGAGAGAAAGAAAAGCGAAGAAATAATAGAAGAAATAAAAATAAAAATAACAGGCGGTGGTAAAAGATATGTAGTAATTATGTGCAAAGGCACTATTGCAGACTCTGTGTTGCTTAGGGAGCAACTATCTTGGTAACTATATAAAACATCAATTGTGCTAAAAACTAGAAGCAAATTGTAATGCCTGTTACTCCAAATTGCCGAAAATGTGGCTCATTGCTGGAAAACTCTGAATTATTATCAAGCAAAAACCTTTGTGGAAATTTTTCCACATACAATGCAGGAGATGTGTATGTATGTTGCAATTCCTTGAAAATTGTATCTGCTGAAGAGGTAGTTCACATTTACAGTTCTATAGTTGGAATACATCACAAAGTCAGAGCTTGAAACATTAATTCAATAATTCGATAAAATCAAATCTAAAACAGTCATTTTTAATTGAAAAAGATGGTAATGAAATACATTAAATGAACTGTGTTCATTGAGCTGAAAGCTTTATGAACACTGGAGACACAAAGACACTGTTTCAAAAATGAATTCTCACTGAGGAGTATGTGTTACAACCCAGCTTCAAGCATCAATTAATTTGTTGCTGTGAAGGACTTAATAATGTCTCATTCAATAAGTATAGGTAAGAATGAAACATAATCGGGGCAAAAACAGCAGTCAGATGTTTTTGTCACCCACCTCTGTCACATATAGCGTTGCAAAACTATCACAGGCTACCATAAACTATCATAAGGAAGTGTAGACTTTGGTCATTTTTCTAGTAGCTTTCGTCAGTTAAGATCATACCCACATTACCTGTGCATTAGGTGTGTTGCATATCTGTCAGGCTTTACCTCATATCGACTGCTTTGTTTACATATGCGATCAGTGTCTTACTGGATTCCCCTAGGAATGGGAAGTGGTGAATGAATGGTCTAAAAACTGAGTAAGGATATACAAAGTGTTGCATAACCTACAGAACATTCTTATTATACACTGTTATCCTCCTGTCTGTTACTTAAGAATAAACAGTGTTTATAGCAACATTGAAACTGCCAATGTTTAATTCAGGTTTCATTCAAAAATTTTTGACTTGTATTGTGAAACAGAGGAATGTTCTAGTAAAAATTAAAAAAAAAAAAAAAAAACAGAAGCAATACAAATTTATCACTTAGCAGTAGAAAATGTAATTTCCTCAAAATATAAAGTAAAATAAAATAAGTAAATAAATAAAATTAAAATTAAACAAAAAATAAAAAGCCTCAAAACAAAAATATATCAGACCTCACTTCACTATGCCATCAAGCTTATATAAAATATGTTTTCGTTATAGGTAAGAAGCTTTCAAATTTATCAATCATAACAGGAAACTCTTGGTGGTGGTGGTGGTGGTGGTGGTGGTGGTGGTGGTGGTGGTGGTGGTGGTGATATCTGCTCAACAAATTTTTATTGCTTATAAAATGCAATTAATACCTTGTAAGGATATAAAATACACAATGGACTAACATTGAATGAAGTTTGGTTCTAATTAAGTGCACAACAAAACAAACACAAAAACAGAGAGATGTCTTTGGCTCCCTGTTACTCTCTTACACATTCATTTATGTTTCTTTCTCTACCAATGCTACCTTTAATCCTACCATTTACTGTGTCATTTATGTACTGTACCAAAATTACCAAACCGTAGTTTTGGTAGATTACAACTCTAGCCAAATATCATTGTGGTTGAATGCTTCAGAGAAATTTTAACACATTTCATGTATAAATTGCCTGATCATGCCAAAGTGATACGAGATCTCAAACTGGCAGTTGTAGTGTTACACATGTAAAATGAAGGAAAGGATCAAGAGTACAGCAGCAATGTACTAAATGCACTTTTCCAAAAAATATCTTTGGCAGTTGATTACACATCCCACTCATGGTGGAAAAGTTTGCAATATACAAGCCCATAATTTGCAATTCAATGAATACAGATATAGGACTCAGGTACTAAGATTTTTACATTATCATTGATCACTAGCATAAATCAAAAACTCATGAGAGGTAGGAAGTACTTGATTTTATCAAGGATGACAAGAAAAGATTTGAAACTAGCCTGAGCAACCAAGACCAAATATTAAAATGTCATAAGGCACAAGTATAGAAATATTGTAGGACATGTAGTGGATATATTTTTACCTGTAAGGTAGTGAGGAATAGAAAGTATCTGCAATGATTCAATAACAAAACTGGAAAGTTACTTAAACAAAAAAAGGAAAAACAAAACAGTGTTGCACATCAGATTGAAATGAAACCAAATCCTTGTTAACAAAACCTGAATTAGAGAAATACACACCTAAGGCAGTAAATCAAAGCTGCCTACTCAGATGCTCATTGATAACGATTGTACCAAAGCAGAAGATGGTAAATCAAGGCTGAATACTAAACCCTGTCTTCAATTGCTTTACTAAAGATCATGACAAGATAGTTCCTACTTTTGATGATAGCACAGATGTAAAAATGGCAAATATACACTGATCAGCCAGAACATTGAGTATCTACCTATTACTGATATAAACCTTTCTGGGCAATAGCAGCATCACCTAGCAAGAAATGACTGCTAGTCAGACATGTGTATTGTGCATGTAGTATCAGTGAGCGTGCTGCCCATATGTAGAATGGGGAAGACAGACAATCTATCTGAATCTGGCTGATGCCAGATTGCAATGGCCCAGAGGCTTGGCACGAGCATTTTGGAAATTGCACGAGCATTTTGGAAATTGCACGAGCATTTTGGAAATTGCACGAGCATTTTGGAAATTGCACGAGCATTTTGGAAATTGCACGATCTGTCGGGTGTTTGAGGAGTGCTGTGGCTAGTGTCTTCAATGCATGGTGAAACTGAGATGAAACCAGACATCATGAGGTTCGGCGGCCACCCCTCGTTACAGATGTTGGTCATTGTAGGCTGGGCAGACTGGTAAAATGGGATAGATGGTCAACTGTGGCAGAACTAACATCAAACTTTAATGCTGGACAAACTACAAGTGTGTCTGAACACATTGCACCAAATACTCCTAATGGTGGGCCTCCACAGCCAAAGAAGCATGCAAGTTCCAACGTTAACACCATGACATTCACAGCTACAACTGAAATGGGCATGTGACCATTGGCACTGGATGTTGGCACAGTGGCAGAACAATGTATGGTCTGATGAATCCCAATATCTTCTTCATCATGCCAATGGGAGTGTGTGAATCCGTCATCTTCCAGGAGAATAGCTCCTTGAAACCTATTCTGTGGGATGGTGACAAGTTGATGGCAGCTCCGTTTGCACAAGGGAACATTCACATTGACATCCATTGGTCCAGTGGAGCTTGTGCAAGGCACCATGATGGCCAAGGAGTATCGTAGACTGGTTGCAGACCACATACATCCCTTCATGATGATCATGTTTCTTGATGGCAGTGGCATTATTCAACAAGATAATGCACCATGTCACAAGACCAGGAGTGTGATGGAGTGGACTGAGGAACACAGTGGCATGTTCAAATTGGTGTGCTGACATCCTGGTTGAACACATCTGGGATATGACTGAAAATTGTCAGAGTTCATGACCCCCCCCATAATTTACAGGAATTAGGTGACTTGTGCACAGATGTGATACCAGACTCCTCCAGTTACATACCAAGGCCTCATTGGTTCCATACCATGATGTGTCGCCCTTGATATCCATGCCAAATGTGGACATATCGGCTATTAAGTAAATGGTCATAACATTCTAGCTGATAAGTGTAGAAATAAGTGGGTGCAGAACTGAAAAATGACTAAGTCTGGTAGGGGACAGACCACTGGATTTGAGGGCATAAGAATTAAATTTTACATTGAATTTTCAGAAGAACTGATCCCTCTTTTAACAACAGTTTATAGAAGCTCACTAAAAAAAAAAAAAAAAATAGATGAATGGAGTAAGACACGTGCTGTTTCATTCCTTAAGAAGGTTCTTAGTATAGCTCCTCAGAACTACAGACCCGTTTCATTGAAACAAATTTGCTGCAAATTGTGGAACAAATGTTATGTTAACACACAGTTATTTTGATACTGAAGAACTCCACTGTAGGAACCAATATAGTATCTGCAAATCCTGATCATGAAAACCTCAGCTTTTTCTGTTCATAGAACACAGGTTGGTGTCCTATACCTTGAGTCCCAGAATGCCTTCAATACAGTTCTCCACTGTAATGTAGTAAATTAAATAATGCATATACAGTACCAAAACAGATATGCACCTGAGCTAAATATGCCCTTCTTAAAAGAACCCAGTAAGTTATTGTTAATGAGGAAGCCTTTTCAAAAGCGAGAGCAGCATCCAGTATACCTCAATGAAGTCTGACAGTGCAGTTACTGTACTCAACTGTACTCCATACACAATGTGTCTACACAGAAATGCCCTATTTTCAATTGGCTCCCAACACAAAATTAAATTAAATAAATTTATTTCCTTCTCAAAAATTAGTTGTATGCCAAGTTAAGCTCAAAAAATTACAACATCAAATCAAAAAACTTCCGCATATGAGTGCATGTGGTGACATGAAGAATGTCTAGCTGTACTCAGTTTCTATCCAGGACCACTACGGCATGTCTGGGAGGGGGATGGTACTTCTTTAATCTGGGTATGTAGGTCTTGTATGTTCTGCACTGCAGTTACGAACACCTTGTCCTTCACATAGCCCCCTGATGAAAAATCCAATGGTGTAATGTCAGGAGAACATGACCAATACACAGGTCCATACCTCCAATACAGCATGAAAATGATTGATTCAGAGTTTTCCATACATACAATGACCAATGAGGTGGAGAACCATCTTGTTGAAACCAAGGTTTAGTTGCAGGTTTTCAACCTGGGGAAAAAAAAAAAAAAAAACATCGCCAACATATTTAAGTATGTTATTCTTGTGACAGTTTCCTCAGCAAGGAAGAATGATCCAATAATCTTGTCACATATGAGGTCACACCACTGATACTGTTTGGAATCTGTGACCTCCAGATGTGAATGTTATGCTTATTTGCTGATCCAGAGAGATGGAATGTGACCTCATCAGAAGACATTGCACGTGACAATAAACGGGATTCTGGTTGATCAAGTTAACCATTTCACATGCAAATACATATCTCCATTGCTTGTCAGGCTTTGTGGTCTGCAGAATCTAAACCTTGTACAAATAGATACCACTTTTTGAGGGCCTTATGAATAGTTGCACATGGCATCTGACGTTCTTGTGGGGCCTGATGAATTGATTTGTGTGGACTTGTTGGAATGCTTGGCAGACATTCTCACCTTGTTCTTCAGAGACATGCCAACCCCCTGAATGCCACTTCAGAATTCCTCCAGTCAAAAGGATGGACATACAGAAAGTTCAGAATTCTGTCAGTGTCCAAAAAATGTCTATGCAGTGCTTTTATGCTCTTGGCCTCTTGTGCTACTTTCCTGTAAACAGAATGAAACTGCATTTGCACCACAAAAATTGATTAAAAGTCTGTGTACCAAATAACAGTTTGTGTCTTCTCCCGAGCATACACCATTTTCACTTGGATGGATGACAATGAATCAATGAAGATGTCAGATTTTGACAGAAATTAAGAGGCAACTTTAGGTCCTTCTGCAATCAACGGACAAGTTAGAAAAAAAAAAAAAAAAAAAAATATTACTATTTTTAAATCACATCAGAAAATGGCGTTTTGGTATAGATAAACTGTATATTAATGACCAGGCAGACAATATTTTCAGCTCATTGAGGCTGTTAATAGATAATGCAGTTGTGTTCAGGAAGGTCATATAATTTTAAAACTTGTAAAAAAAAAAAAAAAAAAAAAAAAGCGGGAAGATTTGAAGGTGATCATAATTTGAAACAGACTGGAAACTGACCCTCATGATGAACGAATGTAATGTAAGTGTAAAAATAGTCAGACACACAATGTAGCTGCATGATCAGTAATGCTATTGGAATAAGTCATAACTGTCAAGTATCTAGGAGAATGGAGTGATTTAAAAGGGAACAACCACATAAATTTAACTGCAAATAAAGTAAGTTATAGACTGAGATTTAGCAAAAGATTCCTAAGGATGTGTGATTAACCCATGAAAGAAGTCACCAGAAAATCCTCATTCTGAAGTCTTGGTTAGCTTCCTGGATCCCTAATCAAGTACGATTAAAAATGTATATTGAGAAGATTCAAAGAAGACCTGTACCTTTTATCTCAAGTGTGTTTGATCAGAATAAATCACAGAAGCTCAACAAACACCAGCAAGAGACACTACATGATGGGTGTTGTGCTTTGAGTAGAGTCTTACTCTCAAAACTCTGAATCCTCTATTCCAACACATATCAAGAAATATAATATGTCGTCCAACTTGTATCTCATATAATTGGTCCAGGCTTACTACACTACTCTTCCAGCATGTCTTCACCCTGCGGGTTGCTTACTCACTGCCCACAGGCATCTCTCCTCCAGAGAGTATTTACTGATACTATATGAGCGCCACATGTTATGGACATAATATGACATAATACTGTATACAAACACTCTGTTGATACAGTCTGTTGCAGGTGCCACAAATGGGCACCAGCCATGCTTCCAAGCAGGGCATGCATCAGGAAACCTATGGTGCTCATATCGAGGAAACAAGTACCGTCCATAAGTAATGTGGTCATGGGTGTACTTCCTCCTGCTTCCTTCATTAATCATAAGACTAAACCTGATTTAAAGAAACACAAGTGCAATTATTGGTCAGCAGCCATAACTCTCGTATGCTAATGTTATTGTGCTCTTGGAAGTACGTCCAAATTATGTATTAGGTATCTTATTACTGTGTCATTGTAAATGAAACTTTGACATTCGGATTTATTAACAGCCATCAATATTCTTAATCATACTTTAGCTACATAATTTTTATTTCAAAAATCATGTACTGTTACAGTTTCCATTAACACTACTTGTGCTGTCTGTCTGTGAAAATGGATTACACTGCTTCCTGCTTTGTAGTGAAACATGTGCATGGAACACTCTTAATGGGCATGAAACAAGCTGTTCTTAATGTTTTACACAAGCTTAGAGAGAAAAACCAGCTGTGACATCTTTTCAAGAAATAGTATGTAATAAATAGTCAATCATAACCAAATTATATGTACTGCATAATGGGTAGCATCATAGAACAGACACGAGTTCATTTGAACCAGCAGTTCGAGTCTCGCTGTGGCCGATAATATTTATTTATTATTTTTTTACAGTTTGAATACCTAGATCATTTAAATATGAAATTCATCAAAAATATGTTAATGAACTCATATTTAACCATAGTTTTTCAAGATAAATGTAGTCTTCTAGTTTCTAATTACACACTGAATACAAAATTCTGGTTCTCATTGCAAATATAAATGATTAAGTATCGATATTTTATAACAGATTGGTAAAGGTTGCTGAAGTTAAAAAAAAGAAAATTACACAATCTTTCTTTGGAGAAAAATGAAAAATCAAATACTCTTTATTTGAATATGCCTATTAATTTGTAGGACAGCTGTGGTCTCACAAGAGCCATAGTTATAAGCATTGTAGAAACATGGAAAACAATTTTCAGTGTCGAGCACACTGTACGGATGGTGCATTTTTACAGTTGTCATCATACCACTGCTATCTGAACGAAATAGAACTGATCAAGAAACAAGTTAAGAGATTTGTCATGAGAACTAACAAGATATTTAAGCTGCCAAATGTACTGGAACTAATGTGTAAAGCTTTGCGACATGTCACTGCCAAACGTTAGCGAAATGTAGAACAGGACATCATGAAAGAGGAGGAGGACGACATGTGGATTTTTTGGTTCAGCTGAGATTCAGCTGCTGATTGCTTCATTATCAGTGTAGCAGTACTGAAATGTATTCCTCAGAGTCTGATATGGAAGGAGTTCAGAGATTACCAGACCATTGACTACAATACCTCCTGTGGCTTCAATATTTAACTATATGGGAAATCAGCAATGCAGAAAAATTACCCTTGTTAATGCCAGAAATTTTCATCACTCTTGTTTTTAATTACAATATTATGTTAGCTAAGACTGAGGGCATGTCATGTTTTCTGTCAGGTCATCTAAGAAGCATATTGCCCGAGTTTTGTCACATATAATTTCCTTCTGTTTAAAAATTAAATGACATTCAAAGCTATATTGTTCTCTGCTCAACTCTTTTTTAAGTCTTTACTGGAACTGTTCACATCATTGCAGATTAGTTGGATCACTTGCCAGGCCAGTGCTACCCAAGTTAAATGTTCTGGTAAAGCTGTTGCCCTGTATCATTGCTGAAGTGATGTACACATAATGCACAGCATAAAATGTAACCTTATCATACTTGACTGTACTCAAGACAAGTTAACTTCCACTCTGCATGAAATGAAATCCAATGAGGTTCCAGCAAACGTGGAAGAATACATAGTGTAATGTTTACATGAGGTTTATTCTTATGATGAACAGGGTATAGATACTTAAGGCCAAGCACAGCCTCCAACAACAGCATTCAACTGCTTACTCAGTTCCAGGCCAGGAGCTGGCTACACTCATAGCTTATTGACTGGAATTTACGAAGACCAGCCCAGACTCTCTGCTTTACACAGCACCATCTCCGCACTGCTTTGCGGTACTCCATATCATGAAGCCCCCATAGACACCAGTCCTACAGCCACTCAGAATGAAGCTTCACTTGGAATTGACATTACACCAGTAAGCTTTGTTTCCATTATTTTCAAGTTATCATGAACAATCTTTCAGTTATTAGAACTAAACTTGCCTGTGAATCTGCGTCATGAATGAAGTGTTCTTAACTTCAACCTGGGATGATCCATCCACTGCTGTGTGGAACACCCACTACAGGTCTTAACTGTAATGACAAAGACAGACTCTTGGTATAAGACTTGTGATGAGCATTAAGGACATATTTTCTGCTATGCTCTCATTTCGACATATTTTCTGCTATGCTCTCATCTCATTATGGGAGACATTGCTTTACTGTTTGTGTGTGCAATGATTTTTCATGCCTTGTGTCCATTTGGCATTTTTGTATACTTGAATACCGTGTGTTGTTTAGTATGTCTTAACCACTGCCTATTCGCCCCCACTGCCAGCCATGCCCAATGGTTCTCTGTCTGTTGCAGCCATGTCAGCCCCTCTTCTAAGGTTTCAGTCCATTCACTGTAGCCCTTGGGGTCTTCAGTCATTGTTATCCTGCCTGACTACCACACATGCTCCATTTGGCCATGTCAGCCACCATCATGCCACTTCACACTTCTGCAACAAAGGTGCAGCCATGGTCAGCCTCCTTCACAAGGGTGGTGCACTGTGTCTTCTGGCACACTTGTCACTTCTTACATAGCACATAGCACTCTAGCTTGACTGCCACCTGGCTGCTGCCCTTTACCACCCATGCCCAATGCAGCTTGTTTACTACACCTTTTCCTTGCTCCATCAATGGCTGGTCTCCATTTCCAGGGTGATACTACATCTTCACTGCTGCCAGGCATGCAGTCTGTTGCCCCAATGTCACTCCTGTTTCCTTTATAGCTGAATCCAATGCTGTCCTCAAATGGTGAAGCACGATGCTGCCGATCAACACGTACCACTGCTTCTGGCTGGCACAGGCATGGTTGACCTTCTCTCAAGAGCAACACAGCACTATGTGCCTCAGCTTTTCAGCAATGCACATCATTCTCAATGAGGTAGATTATTTCTGTGCACTTAAGCATCCTGTGGCAGTGACTTTTCTTCCATTCCTGGCCTCCTTCCAGCCAGCTTCTTTTTGTACTTTCATGCACCCTGTTATGATGTTCCTCCTGCCACTTTCTGGTCTCCTCCTGTTCAGTTGTTCCTGTGCTCCAACGCATGCTGTGGTGATGGTTTTGTTTCAACTCGAACCTCCCTTTGGCAACATTTTTCCTCTGCACCTGTGCCCATTGTGGTGATGACCTCCCTGTCAGCCCTTGCCTCCCTCCAGCCGGCTTCTTCCTGTGCCACTGAGCACTCCATATTCAGTGATGACCTTTCCACCACTCTGGTTTCTCCTCTCATTTTGCCATTTCTGTGTCATTCATTTTCATAGCATCTCTCCACTCTCAGGCTGTATCCTGACCCAGACTAATTCACTCCTAACATGCACCAATCCACCTCGAATATACACCATTATGCTCTTTGTGGGCATCACTGCACTTTTGCTGTGCCTTCCGGACCCCTCATACTTCCTCTACTCTCTCTCAGCTGGTGGCCACTGCCCACAACTTTCGTCAGTGCCTGCTGACTACTTCTGTCATCAGCATCACCATACTCCTGGCACCCATATTGGTTGAGCCCAGCCTCCCAATGCTATCAGTGCCTGACAGTGCCATATCTGTTGTCGGCAGTTTCACTTATATGGTGTCCCCATTGGCTGAGTCCAGTCTCCCAGTGCTCCTAGCACCCTGAGCCACTGCAACCGCTTTGGCCATTGGCTTCTTCACACGTCACAGCATAGAACACCCAATCACCAGGCCTGTCTCTGGATCATTGACCAGCTCATGACAGTTTGCAGTCCATGCCATCACTAATCTCTTGCATTTTCTTTTTGCAGTGCTGCCTGGTTCACCCACATCCTTAGTAACAACTACTTCAGAACCTTTGGTACTGGGCTCCTGGGACTGGATTGCAGCAGTTATGAGCTCTTCACCCTTCTGCTCCATCACCGAGAAGCAGCACTGTTCTTGTCGATGTATGTTGACACTGCTCTCCCTCACTGGCTTTGCTGTCTCCCCTCATGGGAGAAGGGATGCAGGATCTGCATTCTTCATCAGCATGGTTTCACTATCTCCTTCTTGAGGGGAAAGGGGTGCAGCATATCAACAGCAGGCTTGACCACATTATGCTTCCAATGCAATGTCTTCATTCTGTGGGTTGCTTACCCACAGCCCACAGGCATCTTTCCTCCAGAGACTATGACTAATAATACATTACATGTTACAGACACAGTACTGTACACAAACAATCTGTTGATACACTGTCTATTATAGGTGCCACCACAGGGCACCAGACATGCTTCTGAGCAGTGCATGCATCAGGAAACTGGCAGCACAGCTATTGAGGAACCTAATACCTTCAGCACACCACATGGTCACAGACATATTTTACCTACTGAATACTTAATGCCAAGCACAGCCTCTATCAACAGCAAACAACTGCTCACTCAGTTCTGGGCCAGGAGCCAGTCAGTCATAGCTAATCAATTGGAACTCGCTGAGACCAGCTGAGACACTCCACTTTACAGTGTACTGTCTTTGCACTGCTTCACAATACTCCACACAGTGCAATCCCTGTGGATATCTCTACTACAAGCACTCGTGATAAGGTTTCCCTTGGAACTGGTATTACACCATTGAATTTTGTTTCTATTATTTTCAAGTGATCACAAATGATCTTGCAGTTACTAGATGTAAACTTATCTGTGAACTTGTGCCAGAATAAAAAGTTCATTACTTCAACCTGGGAATCACCATGGTCTACAGCTTGAAATACCCACTACAGGTCTTCACAGTAACGATGAGTACAAGCTCTTATCATCAAACTGGCAATGAGCATATGGGACATATTTTCTGCATTGCTCTCACCATGTTATGGGAGACATTGCTTTATTGTTCAGGTTGGATACTTTGTGAGTACAATAATTTTCACACTATGCATGCATTTGGCACTTTTGTGACTACCATGTGTTGTTTGCTATGACTCGTCCTCTGCATGTCCCCTCCACCTCCAGCAGTAGCCGATGCTGGTATGTCCATTACAGCCATGGTTGGTCCTTCTCCCAAGGTTGGTGTCATCTGGACATCCATTGGTGATGGGGTTTGATTCCACCAACTGTAGCTCTTGGAGTCATCAGCTGCTGTTGTCTTATCTTGCTGCCATGCCTCCTCAATTGACCCATGCCCACCACTACCCTACCACTTTGCGCCTTTGTTGCAGGGGTGCAGCCATGGTTGGCCTCCTTCATGTGGATGGTGCACCATGTCTTCTGGCACCGAGATCACCACATACATTCTCTCCCACTGTGTCTGACACAGCATTCACAATGATGACACATTGCCAACTCTCTGCACACAGCCCCCGACTCCACTGCTGCCAAGCTGCTGCCATTTACTGACCACACCCGATGTTGCTCATTTTCCATGCCTTCACCTTCATGCAGTCATGGCTGGCCTCCCTTTCCCAGGTGACATTACATCTTCACTGCAGTCGGCATGCAGTCTACAGTCTGAGTCTTGTCCTCCATTTCCACTGCAGCTGAACCAGATGGTCATCATTGAGCCAACTCTGTCCGTCAGCACACACCTGCTTCCACCTTCATAACCATTATTGACCTCCTTCTCTCAAGAACATAACAGTACTATGTGCTTCAGCTTCTCAATAACACACATCATTCTCTGTAATGTAGATTCTTCTATGATCTTATGTACCCTGTGGCAATGATCCTTCTGCTACATCTGGCCTTCCTCCAACCTGTTTTTCATTCTTTTATGCACACCATGACAATGTTCTTCCCACTCCCCACTGGTCTCTCTCCATTCAGTTGTTCACATGCTCCAGTGCACACTGTGGTGATGGCCTTCCCACCATGCCAGGTCTCCCTCTGCCCCACGTTTTTTCTTTTTTTCTGGACTCCTGTGCATATCATGGGGATGAACTTCCTGTCGCCTCCTGGGCTCTCTTAAGCCACTTCTTCCCATGCACTTGTGCACTCCATATTTGGAGCTGACCTTTCTGTCACTCTGGTTTCTACTCTCATTTTGCCATTTCTGTTCCATTTTCATGGCATCTCTCCGCCCTCCAGGCTACATATTAATGTGCACAAACACGCTACCAACAAATGTCAATGTGTACCATTATGTTCCCTCACATGCACCACTGCATTTCTACTGTGCCTTTCGTACCCATCATGTTTCCCCTACTTTCTCTGTTGTTGACCACTACCCACAGGTTTTTCTCAGTGCCTGCCAGTACTGCTTCTGTTGTTGGCACCACCACAGTCCTGGTACCCACATTGCCCCAGCCAAGTCTCCCAATGCCTCCAGCACCTACTGACACTATGTCTGTCATTGGAACTGTTGTTCTTATGGTGCCCAAATTGGTTGAGCCCAGTCTCCTGATGCCCTGAATGTACCATCCCTTTGGCCACTGACATTGTCACACCTGGAGCATGACAGCACCTGATCTTTTGGCCTGCCTCCATGGGCCACTGGTGGGTCACAAAAGTTTGCAGTCTGTGACGCCACTAACTCTCCTGCATTTTCTCTTTTCAGTACTGCACAGTTCATCCACACCTTTGGTAGCAACCACTTCATAACCTCAGTTTCAGGGCTCCAGGGACTGGATCACAGCCACCCTGCAATCCCTGCCCTCTTGGACCCCATACCCTTTGCCCAGGGGGAGCACTGCTCCTGCTCTTCCTTGCTGGCTTCACCATCTCCCATCCCACGAGAAGGTGTGCAGTCTTCAAGATGGCTTCATCATCTCCTCCTTAAGGGGAAGAAGTGTAGTATATTAGCAGTAATGCTTCCAGCACAATGACTTTACCCTACCACTTGCTTACCCATGACACACAGGTGACTCTCCTCCAGCGACTATTTACTAGTACTATAGGAGGGAGGTGGGGGGGGGGACACTGGAGGGGGCATCACACATTATGGACACAATACTGTATACCCCCCCTGCGGGTCCGGGGATTAGAATAGGCCCGAGGTATTCCTGCCTGTCGTAAGAGGCGACTAAAAGGAGTCCATCCCCCTCACGGGGGTAGTTAGCGCCTGCGTCCGGAGACGGACGGTTTCACGACCTATAATCGTGGTCTTTTTGGTTTTTCACTTCTCGTTTCTTCCTTCCTTTTGTTGGTTCCTTTCTTTGCTCTTCTCCACCTCACTGTCTTCCTTACTCTTTCCCTTGACTCCTCCTTGCCTTCTCATTGCCTTCTTCTCCTTGCCTTCTCCTTGCCTCCTTCTCCTTGCCTTCTCCTTGCCTTCTCCTTGCCTCCTTCTCCTTGCCTTCTCCTTGCCTCCTTCTCCTTGCTTTCTCATTGCCTTCTTCTCCTTGCCTTCTCTGGTCTCCGCCTCGGCGTTTGAGACAGTCTGTCCTCTTTCTCCCTCTCTCTTCTTTTTCCTCTTCTTCCTTCCTCCCTGTGCGTGTCTGAAGGCCGACCCACGTGTTCGCACGCGTAGCCGGTGACGGGGTAACGCGTAAGTCCCCGCCCTGGGTAGACATGTAAGGCACGCGCGTACCCCCTGGTAAAGGCCAGGCCCGGGGAGGGGTGATTGCCTGAGCTGATACCTTCTGACCATGCCGATTGGTCCCTCCGTCTGTTTCTCGGGAGGTGTGACCTGAGGTGTAAACATTCACCTAAGGCGGGAGTGCCCTCTGAGAGGGTCCCCACAAGGAAGGAGCGCGCCATCGGAGATGCTGGCAATCATGGGGGATTCCTCCGCAATGGATTCTACTCCATCGCTTTCGACTTCGACCCACAAACGGAAACGTGACCAGCCAACAGTGACAAAAATACTACCGCCTGCCCCACAGTTCCTCGTAGTTTCTCGATCTGAGGACGGAAAGGATTTTTCCTCTGTCAACCCTTTCGTTATCCAGAAGGCCGTAGATGCCATAGCCGGATCTGTCAAATCTTGTACCAGGTTGTGTAACGGTACCTTATTACTAGAAACTGAGAGTGCCTTTCAGGCACAAAAACTGCTTCGGGCCACACTCTTGTACACGTTCCCTGTCCGGGTGGAGGCCCACCGCACTTTGAATTCGTCTCGTGGTGTAGTCTATAGTAGCTCTCTTGACGGATTGACTGACGAGGAGCTTCAATCTTTCCTCGCTGAGCAGGGCGTGACGGCTGTCCATCGGGTCATGAAAAAGGTCAACAATGACCTTGTACCGACCCGGACACTTTTCTTAACCTTCGATAGTGTTAAGCTGCCATCGCGCATCAAGGCGGGCTATGAGGTTATTTCTGTTCGCCCCTATGTCCCGACACCTACGCGCTGCTACCAGTGTCAGCGTTTCAATCACACTCGACAGTCTTGTTCCAATGCGGCTAAATGTGTCACTTGTGGCAGGGATGCCCATGAGGGTGACTGTCCACCTCCGTCTCCTCGTTGTGTGAACTGTCAGGGTGACCATGCCGCATCCTCCCGCGACTGTCCTGTCTATAAGGAAGAACGCTGTATCCAGGAAATTCGAGTCAACGAGAAAGTGTCCACCTCGGCTGCTCGCAAGCTATTGGCTAGTAGGAAGCCCACGCTGCTCCCAGCGGGGAAATACAGCACTGTCCTCGCCTCTCCTCGGACTACCCGGGAGGTAGCAACCCAGACATGCGATCTGACCTTCAGCACCACGGTCGTCCGTTCGGCCAGTGCTAAGATCGCGCGGTCGACGTCTCCTCTTCGTCCCATCACCCCACAGACACCAGCCCCTTCATCAGCTTCTGCTAAGACGAAGACCCAGAAGTCAGATGCACGGGCCTTCAAGAAGGAACCGTCCCGTGCAGACTTCCTACGTACCTCGACCTCCCAGCCTTCGTCCGGTACTTCCACCAAACGACCATCCAAGAAGGCTAATAGGAAGCACAGTTCTCCTTCTCCGCCACGGCGCATTTCTTCTCCTGCGCCACCCAGCGGTTGCCGCCCCAGGCCGTCATCCCTTTCGCCTGGCCGCACCGCTGGTAGCCGAACATCTGGCCGTTCACCGGCGGAGGAAGCTCCCCCTCCCGGCCATCTTCCCAAGATGGCCGATGAACCTATAGAACCAATGGACGATGACTGTCCGCCTACTGATAGTGGCGGCAGTGCTCGCTCGAAGCCAGGCCCTCAGCGGCCTTCGAGGTGACCCCTTCTCTCATCTTCCTTTTCTTCCGATGGCACTTATTAACTGGAATATTCGCAGCGTTCGCTCCAACCGAGAGGACTTGAAGTTGCTGCTCCGCTCGCATCGTCCGCTCGTCGTAGCCCTCCAGGAAACGAAGCTACGCCCATGCGATCAAATTGCCTTGGCACACTACACCTCTGTGCGTTTTGACCTACCCCCTGTGGTAGGTATCCCAGCTCATGGAGGGGTTATGTTGCTGGTCCGGGATGATATTTACTACGATCCCATCACGTTGCACACCGGCCTGCAGGCAGTTGCCATCCGCATTACTCTCCCCACTTTTACGTTTTCCTTTTGTACCGTTTACGCTCCATCGTCATCTGCCGTTACCAGGGCAGACATGACGCAACTTGTTGCTCAGCTACCTGCACCATTTTTGTTAACTGGAGACTTCAATGCCCACCATCCTCTTTGGGGCTCTCCAGCATCCTGCCCGAGGGGCTCCTTGTTAGCAGACCTTTTCAACCAGCTCAATCTTGTCTGCCTCAATACTGGCGCCCCTACTTTTCTTTCGGACACATCTCATACCTATTCCCATTTAGACCTCTCTATATGTACTCCCCAACTTGCACGCTGGTTTGAGTGGTATGCCCTTGCTGATACATATTCGAGCGACCACTTCCCGTGTATTATCCATCTCCTGCAGCATACTCCCTCTCCATGCTCCTCTCGTTGGACCATCTCCAAGGCAGACTGGGGGCTCTTCTCTTCCAGGGCGACCTTTCAGGATCAAACCTTCACAAGCTGCGATCGTCAGGTCGCACACCTCACGGAAGTCATTCTCGCTGCTGCTGAATATTCCATCCCTCACCCTACCTCTTCTCCACGTCGCGTACCGGTCCCCTGGTGGACTGCAGCATGTAGGGACGCTATACGTGCTCGTCGACGTGCTTTACGCACCTTTCAACGCCACCCTACAGTGGCGAATTGTATTAATTATAAACGATTACGTGCTCAGTGTCGTCGTATTATTAAAGAAAGCAAGAAAGCCAGCTGGGCTGCTTTCACCAGCACCTTCAACAGTTCTACTCCTTCTTCTGTTGTCTGGGGTAGCCTGCGCCGGCTATCTGGCACTAAGGTCCACTCCCCAATTTCTGGCTTGAAGGTCGCGAATGAAGTCCTTGTGGCCCCTGAGGCTGTCTCCAATGCCTTCGGCCGCTTTTTCGCCGAGGTTTCGAGCTCCACTCATTACCACCCTGCCTTCCTCCCCCGCAAACAGGCCGAGGAGGCTAGGCCACGTGACTTCCGCTCCTCGAATTGTGAAAGTTATAATGCCCCATTCACCATGCGGGAACTCGAAACCGCACTTGGCCGATCACGGTCCTCCGCTCCAGGGCCTGATTCTATTCATATTCAGATGCTGAAGAACCTTTCTCCTGCGGGTAAAGGTTTTCTTCTTCGTACATATAATCGCATCTGGATTGAGGGACATGTTCCCGCATGCTGGCGCGAGTCTATTGTTGTCCCGATTCCTAAGCCGGGGAAGGACAAGCACTTGCCTTCCAGTTATCGACCTATCTCGCTTACCAGCTGTGTCTGTAAAGTGATGGAGCGAATGGTTAACTCTCGATTGGTTTGGCTGCTCGAGTCTCGACGCCTACTTACCAATGTACAATGTGGATTTCGAAGGCGCCGCTCTGCTGTCGACCATCTGGTTACCTTGTCGACCTTCATCATGAATAACTTCTTGCGGAAGCGCCCGACCGCGGCTGTGTTCTTCGATTTGGAGAAGGCTTACGACACCTGTTGGAGGGCGGGCATTCTCCGCACCATGCATACGTGGGGCTTTCGCGGTCGCCTCCCTCTTTTTATTCGTTCCTTTTTAATGGATCGCCAGTTTCGGGTACGTGTGGGTTCTGTCCTGTCCGACACCTTTCGCCAGGAGAATGGGGTGCCACAGGGCTCAGTTTTGAGCGTCGCTCTCTTCGCCATCGCGATCAATCCAATAATGGATTGCCTCCCAGCTGATGTATCAGGCTCCCTTTTCGTGGACGATTTTACCATCTATTGCAGCGCGCAGTGTCCACGTGTCTTGGAGCGCTGTCTTCAGCGTTCTCTTGACCGTCTTTACTCCTGGAGTGTCGCCAATGGCTTCCGTTTTTCTGCCGAGAAGACGGTCTGTATTAACTTCTGGCGCTACAAAGAGTTTCTCCCACCGTCCTTACGACTCGGTCCCGTTGCTCTCCCACTCGTGGAGACAATCAAATTTTTAGGCCTTACCTTTGACAGGAAACTTAGCTGGTCTCCACATGTATCATATTTGGCCGCCCGTTGTACCCGTTCTTTAAATGTCCTCCGTGTTCTCAGTGGTATGTCGTGGGGAGCGGATCGAACCGTCCTACTTCGTCTATATCGGTCGATCGTCCGCTCCAAGCTGGATTATGGGAGCTTCGTATACTCCTCTGCACGGCCATCCATCTTACGCCGCCTCAACTCCATACAACATCGGGGTTTACGACTTGCGATCGGAGCATTTTATACCAGTCCCGTAGAGAGTCTTCATGCTGACGCTGGCGAATTGCCACTCACCTACCGGCGCGATATACTGCTTTGTCGGTATGCCTGTCGGCTACTGTCAATGCCCGACCATCCTTCTTATCGTTCCTTTTTTGACGACTCTCTTGACCTTCAATACGGGTTGTATGTCTCTGCCTTGCTACCCCCTGGAGTTCGCTTTCGTCGCCTCCTTCAACACCTTCATTTTTCACTCCCTGCAACCTTTCGAGTGGGCGAGAGCCGCACGCCACCTTGGCTCCAGGCTCAGGTCCGCGTTCACCTCGACCTCCGCTCGCTCCCAAAAGAGGTCACCCCCGGTTCGGTCTACCACTCCCGTTTTTTGGAACTTCGTTCGAAGTTCAACAACATGACTTTCATTTATACAGATGGCTCTAAGACCAATGACGGGGTCGGGTGTTCCTTTATTGTCGGGGCACAAAGTTTCCAATACCGGCTCCATGGCCATTGTTCGGTCTTCACAGCTGAGCTCTTTGCCCTCTACCAGGCTGTTCTGTACATCTGCCGCCACCGACATTCTGCTTATGTCATCTGCTCAGATTCCCTGAGCGCCATCCAGAGCCTCAGTGATCCGTACCCGGTTCACCCTTTCGTACACCGGATCCAACGCTCTCTTCAGCAGCTGGTGGACATCGGTACGCCGGTTAGCTTTATGTGGGTTCCTGGCCATGTCGGTATCCCTGGGAACGAAGCTGCAGATGCCGCGGCCAAGGCTGCAGTCCTCCAGCCTCGGACAGCTTCTTGTTGTGTCCCTTCGTCCGATTTTAGCAGGGTCATTTGTCGGCGCGTTGTGTCGCTGTGGCATGCCGATTGGGCTGCACTTACCGACAACAAGCTTCGGGCCTTAAAACCTCTTCCCGTGGCTTGGACGTCCTCCTCACGCCCTTCTCGGCGGGAGGAGGTCGTTTTAGCAAGGTTAAGAATTGGACACTGCCGGTTCAGCCATCGCCATCTGCTGACGGCTGCGCCGGCGCCGTTCTGCCCATGTGGGCACTTGCTGACAGTTCGTCACATATTAATGTCCTGTCCCGATCTTAAAACACTGCGCCTCGATCTTAACCTGCCTACTACTTTAGATGCCATTTTAGCGGATGACCCACGAGCAGCTGCTCGTGTTCTTTGTTTTATCAATTTGACAAACCTCGCTAAGGACATTTGATGATGTTTTTTAATCCTATGCCTGTCAGTCTGTCTTTTATTGTTTTCCCTTTTAGTTGTTGTTGTCAACTTGTGCCTCGCGGTGCATTCTTAGAGTAGTCAGGGCGCTAATGACCATTGAAGTTGTGCGCCCGAAAACCACAAAAAAAAAAAAAAAAAAATACTGTATACAAACATTCTGTTGATACACAGTCTGTTACAGGCACCACCAGTGGGCACCAACTACACTTCCCAGCAGTGCACGAAGCAGGAAACAGGTGGCACTACTATCAAGGAAACAAGCACCATCCTAATGTCATATGATTGTAGAGATACTTCCACCTGTTGCATACTTAAGGCCAAGCACAGCTTCCAGCAACATTATTCAACTGATCACTCAATTCTAGTCGAGGAGCCGGCTACACTCGTAGCTCATAAATTGGAACTTGCTGAGACCTGTCAGGATGCTGTGCTCTACACTGCACGATATCTTTACTGCTTCATGGCACTCCAAATGGCATGGCTCCCACGGATACCACACCTACAGTCACTTGGGATGAGGCTTCCCTTGGAATTGAGATTATGCCAGTGAACTTTGTTTTTGTTATTATCAAGTGATCATGAACAATCCTTCATTATTAGAACTAAACTTACCTGTGAACTTATGCCATGAATAGTGTTCTTTACTTTAACCTGGGAATCTCATTTACTGCAGTGTGCATAATCCAGTTATGATGAAGACAAACTTTCATTATGAAAATCATGAAGGAAAAATTAGAGAAATTTGAGCACATATGGAGTGATACAAACAATGTTTATGCCCGCACATCATGAAACAATGGAATGGGAAGAGACAAAATGTAATGGCATCAGAAAGGGGAGAGGGATGGTTTTGGTACAACATGTAATATCTAGTGTGGTTTGTGCAGTACAGATGTAGACAAATGCCAAAGAAACTCTCCCGTAAACCTCACAACAATAGCATCATTGGAAAAACAAAACAAGGAGGTGAGTGCCTGTGGTAGCTTATATACGGCACATTGGTTCTTGACAGAATGAACCATTCCTTCTGAAATTTAGTTTATCCTCCAGTGAAACATTCAGTTCAATTAAAACTATATTTGGCTGAGTCATAAACATTAGTGTGGGAGGGAAAGTGGGAGTGAGATGCGGGTGGATTTAAATTACAAGCTGGGTCATGAGACACAATGGGATAGCTGATCATATGTCCCCACGTACATTTACATCTACGTACATACTCCACAAGCTGCCTGATAGTGCATGGCAGATGGTACCCTGTACCACAACTAGTCACCTCCTTTTCTGTTCCGCTCACAATGAGTGAGGGAAAAATGAATGGCTATATGCCTCCATATGAGCCTAATTTCTGTTGTCTTCATTGTCCTTATGCAAAATGTATGTTGGTGGCAGTATAATTGCTCTGCAGCCATTTTCAAATGGCCTTTCTCTAAATTTTCTCAATAGTGCTCCTCAAAAATGCCAGTGACCTTGCTGCAGTGGTAACACCAGTTCCTCTCAGATCGCCCAAGTTAAGTGCTGTCATGCTTGGCAATTTCTCAGATGGGTCACTGCCTGGGTGTGCTGAGTGCTGTTGGCAAGCAGGATGCACTCAGCCCTTGTGAGGCCAATTGAGGAGCTACTTGATTGAGGAGTAGTGGCACGAATCAGGAAAACTGACAATGGCCAGGAGAGTGGTGTGCTGACCACATGTCCTTCTGTATTCACATCTGGTGACACCTAACAGCTGAATGGCCTGTCGGTACCATTGAGCCTTCATGGCCTGTTTGAATGGTTTTTGTTCCTCAAAAACAACATTGGCTTCCCCCCAACAACTACCGTTTGACTTCCTGAAGCATGTCCACACTCCTTGCATGTTGTTCAAACTTGCCAGAAACAAATATAGCAGCCCACCTCTGAATGACTTTGATATTGTCCTTTTTCTGACCTGATACAGATCCCAAACACTTAAGCAGTACTCAAGAATGGGTTGCACAAGTATCCTGTAAGTGGTCTCCTTTACAGATGAACCACACTTTCCTAAAATTCTCCCAATAAACCAAAGTTAACCATTTATCTTCTCTATCAGTCCTTATCCCCCCCATGAATCATGGACCTTGCTGTTGGTGGGGAGGCTTGTGTGCCTCAGTGATACAGATGGCCGTACCATAGGTGCAACCACAACGGAGGGGTATCTGTTGAGGGGCCAGACAAACGTGTGGTTCCTGAAGAGGGGCAGCAGCCTTTTCAGTAGTTACAGGGGCAACAGTCTGGATGATTGACTGATCTGGCCTTGTAACAATAACCAAAACGGCCTTGCTGTGCTGGTACTGCGAAAGGCTGAAAGCAGGGGGAAACTACAGCCATAATTTTTCCTGAGGGCATGCAGCTTTACTGCATGGTTAATGATGATGGCGTCGCCCTCTTGGGTAAAATATTCCGGAGGTAAAATAGTACCCCATTCAGATCTCTGGGAGGGGACTACTCAAGAGAACGTTGTTATCGGGAGAAAGAAAACTGGCGTTCTACAGATCGGAGCGTTGAATGTCAGATCCCTTAATCGAGCAGGTAGGTTAGAAAATTTAAAAATGGAAATGGATAGGTTAAAGTTAGATATAGTGGGAATTAGAGAAGTTTGGTGGCAGGAGGAACAAGAAATTTGGTCAGGTGAATACAGGGTTATAAATAAAAAATCAAATAGAGGTAATGCAGGAGTAGGTTTAATAATGAATAAAAAAATAGACGTGCAGGTAAGCTACTACAAACAGCATAGTGAATGCATTATTGTGGCCAAGAAAGACACGAAGCCCATGCCTATTACAGTAGTACAAGTTTATATGCCAACTAGCTCTGCAGATGATGAAGAAATTGATGAAATGTATGATGAGATAAAAGAAATTATTCAGATAGTGAAGGGAGACGAAAATTTAATAGTCATGAGTGACTGGAATTCGAGTGTAGGAAAAGGGAGAGAAGGAAACATAGTAGGTGAATATGGATTGGGGGTAAGAAATGAAAGAGGAAGCCATCTGGTAGAGTTTTGCACAGAGCATAACTTAATCATAGCTAACACTTGGTTCAAGAATCATAAAAGAAGGTTGTATACATGGAAGAATCCTGGAGATACTAAAAGGTACCAGATAGATTATATAATGGTAAGACAGAGATTTAGGAACCAGGTTTTAAATTGTAAGACATTTCCAGGGGCAGATGTGGACTCTGACCACAATCTATTGGTTATGAACTGCAGATTGAAACTGAAGAAATTGCAAAAAGGTGGGAATTTAAGGAGGTGGGACCTGGATAAACTGAAAGAACCAGAGGTTGTACAGAGTTTCAGGGAGAGCATAAGAGAACAATTGACAGGAATGGGGGGAAAGAAATACAGTAAAAGAAGAATGGGTAGCTCTGAGGGATGAAGTAGTGAAGGCAGCAGAGGATCAAGTAGGTAAAAAGACGAGGGCTAGTATAAATCCTTGGGTAACAGAAGAAATATTGAATTTAATTGATGAAAGGAGAAAATATAAAAATGCAGCAAATGAAGCAGGCAAAAAGGAATACAAACGTCTCAAAAATGAGATTGACAGGAAGTGCAAAATGGCTAAGCAGGGATGGCTAGAGGACAAATGTAAGGATGTAGAAGCGAGTATCACTAGGGGTAAGATAGATACTGCCTACAGGAAAATTAAAGATACCTTTAGAGAAAAGAGAACGACTTGTATGAATATCAAGAGCTCAGATGGGAACCCAGTTCTAACCAAAGAAGGGAAAGCAGAAAGATGGAAGGAGTATATAGAGGGTCTATACAAGGGCGATGTACTTGAGGACAATATTATAAAAATTGAAGAGAATGTAGATAAAGAGGAAATGGGAGATAAGATACTGTGTGAAGAGTTTGACAGAGCACTGAAAGACCTGAGTCGAAACAAGGCCCAGGGAGTAGACAACATTCCATTAGAACTACTGACAGCCTTGGGAGAGCAAGTCCTGACAAAACTCTACCATCTGGTGAGCAAGGTGTATTAAACAGGCAAAATACCCTCAGACTTCAAGAAGAATATAATAATTCCAATCCCAAAGAAAGCAGGTGTGGACAGATGTGAAAATTACCGAACTATCAGTTTAATAAGTCACAGCTGCAAAAAACGAACACGTATTCTTTACAGATGAATGGAAAAACTGGTAGAAGCCGACCTCGGGAAAGATCAGTTTGGATTCTGTAAAAATATTGGAACACGTGAGGCAATACTGACCCTACTACTTATCTTACAGATAGATTAAGGAAAGGCAAACCTACGTTTCTAGCATTTGTAGACTTAGAGAAAGCTTTTGACAATGTTGACTGGAATACTCTCTTTCAAATTCTGAAGGTGGCAGGGGTAAAATACAGGGAGCGAAATTCTATTAACATTTTGTACAGAAGCCAGATGGCAGTTATAAGAGTCGAGGGGTATGAAAGGGAAGCAGTGGTTGGGAAGGGAGTGAGACAGGTTTGTAGCGTATCCCCGATGTTATTCAATCTGTATATTGAGCAAGTAGTAAAGGAAACAAAAAGAAAATTCAGAGTAGGTATTAAAATCCATGGAGGAGAAATAAAAAGTTTAAGGCTCGCTGATGACATTGTAATTCTGTCAGTGACAGCAAAGGACTTGGAAGAGCAGTTGAATGGAATGGACAGTGTCTTGAAAGGAGGATATAAGATGAACATCAACAAAAGCAAAACGAGGGTAATGGAATGTGGTAGAGTTAACTCGGGTGATGCTGAGGTAATTAGATTAGGAAATGAGACACTTAAAGTAGTAAAGGAGTTCTGCTATGTGGGGAGCAAAATAACTGATGATGGTCGAAGTAGAGAAGATATAAAATGTAGACTGGCAATGGCAAGGAAAGCGTTTCTGAAGAAGAGAAATTTGTTAACATTGAATATAGATTTAAGTGTCAGGAAGTCGTTTCTGAGGGTATGGGAGTGAAAAATGGACGATAAATAGTTTGGACAAGAAGAGAATAGAAGCTTTTGCAATGTGGTGCTACAGAAGAATGCTGAAGATTAGATGGGTAGATCACATAACTAATGCAGAGGTATTGAATAGAATTGGGGAGAAGCGGAGTTTGTGCCATAACTTGACGAGAAGAAGAGACCGGTTGGTAGGACATGTTCTGAGGCATCAAGGGATCACAAATTTAGCATTGGAGGGCAGTGTGGAGGGTAAAAATCGTAGAGGGAGACAGAGATGAATTCACTAAGCAGATTCAGAAGGATGTAGGTTGCAGTAGGTACTGGGAGATGAAGAAACTTGCACAGGATTGGGTAGCATGGAGAGCTGCATCAAACCAGTCTCAGGACTGAAGACAACAACAACAACAACAACAACAACAACAACAACAACATCAGTCCTTATATGCTCATTCCATTTCATTTCACTTTGCAGTATTAGGCTTAGATATTAATCAATGTGACTGTTAAGCAGCACAGTACTAATGCTGTATTCAAACATTATGGGTTGTTTTTCCTACACATCTATATTAATCTACATTTTTCTACATTTAGAGCTAGCTGTCATTCATCACAGAAGCTAGATATTTTGTCTTGGTCATCTTGTACCCTCCTACAGTCACGCAACAATGACAATTTCTGCAGACTGCTGCTAATTCAGTCTGCCAGATCATTCATGTACATCTAAAATAATAATGATCCTATCACACTTCCTTGGGGCATTCCTGGTGCTACCCTTGTCTCTGATTAACACTCACCATTGAGGGAAACATACTAAGTTCCATCTGCTGATACTTTCATTAACAGCCTGCCGTGGGGCACTGTGTCAAATGCCTTTCAGCAATCTGGGAATATGGAATCTGCCTGCTGTCCTTCATCCATAGTTCACAGAATATCATCTGTGAAAAGGGCAAGCTGAGTTTTGCATAGGTGATGCTTTCTAAAACATGATGAATCATGGACAGAAGCTTCTGCCTCAAGGAAATTTATTGTATTCAAACTGAGAATATGTTTAAAAACTCTGAGCAAAATGATGTTAAGGGTATTGGTCTATAATTTTGTGGATCATTTCTTTTACCCTTCTTATATACAGAAGTCACCTGAACTTTTTACAATTGCTTGGAACTTTGTGCTGGATGAGAGATTCATAATAAATGCAAGCTTCATGAGGAGCTAATGCAATAGACTAATGTTCGTAAAACCAAACTGGGATTCCATCCAGACCAGATGAGTTATTTGCTTTCAACTCTTTCAGTTGTTTCTCTATGAGAAGGAAGCTTATTACTGTCTCCTCCAGTCAAGAGTCCACGTGATTGTCAAATGAAATTGCATTTTTAAAATTCTCCTGCCTGAACAGTTTCTTAAATGTGAAATTTAGGAGTCTGGCTTTCCTTTTGCTGTCTTCTACTGGTACATCAGACTGGTCAAAAAGTGACTGGATAGATGCCTTAGACCAACTTAGGAATTTTACTCAGGGTCATAATTTGCTCAGTAAAATCTTGTGCTAAGATATGATGGCGGTAATTGTTGTATGCTTTGTGCATTGATCATTGTACAGCTGCATGAATTTCTACTAACTTTTGCCAGCCATCATTTGTGCATTCTCTTTTGAACCAGGAGTCTTGATTCCTCAGCATTTTCCAAATTTTGTTGTTGAACTACTGTGAGCCATTTCTGTCCTTAACCCAATTACTCAGCATATACTTCTCCAGAGCATAATTTACAATCTGTTTGAACTTTGCTCACAATTCCTCTACATCTACCATACTGGAACTAAGCACTGTCAATTCATTATCTAAGAGGGATGCTAATGACTGCTTGTCTGATCTCTCTAACAGAAATACTCTCCTAGGCTCCTTGATTGATTTATTATCGATAGTAATCATAGTCACTATGATGATGTCAGTCACTAATATCTCTCTCTGTAGTGACACTGTTGATCAAGTCAGGCCTGTTTGTAACTACAAGATCAACAATACTTCCACTGTGTGTGGACTAGCTGCTCAAGGCAGTTTTCAGAAAACATGTTCAAAACTACATCACAAGAATGTCTGTCTGTACCTCCAGCAATGAATTGATAAATGTGTCCATCTATTCTCAGCAGGCTGAAGTGGCATCCAAATAATACTGAAAGATCTTGTTGTTTCTGTGCTACTGACTATAGACTTTCTTTGAATGACTCTAACACTGTCACAGTGGTATCAGGTGGCCAGTGGAAACATCCAACAATTAATTTGATTTCACCTACACCTGTTAGATGCAATCAGATATCTTCACTGTCACACCAAATTCAACCTCAGCAGAGACAATATTTTTGTCAGCTGCAATGAACGCTCCCCCTAATGTGGAATTTAATCTGTCTTTTCAATTGAAATTCAAAGAATTGCTAAGTATATATATCAGAGCTTTCTACTTTGGGTTTCAGCCAGCTCTCAGCCCTGAGAATAGCTTGAGTGCAAGGAATTCCCTGAGGGCAGTACATTTGGAAAGTTTGTTAAGAATACTTCTATACAGAACTGGTAAAGGTTTAACCATGGAGCAGATTTGATTGGATATGGAGATCCTCAAGTGGTAAGACACAGAATCTTTATTTACAAAATTTATTTACATAGCAAATAATTACAACACAAGTGTTGCATACATTGTTGCTTGGTAGATACTTTGATTCATAACAAAATTAATCACTATACAATTGTAAATTAAAATAACTAAACATAAACAGGGTTTTAACCACCTTAAGATTTAACCAACCAAACATACAAAACACCTGTGCCTTAGGCCACAAACATAATTTTATGAAAGATTTACAGGCCTTAGAGTAACTGATAATTGGATCTATAATTAACATTACTTTTGCATGGGCTCAGACCCACTTTCATCTGAGCAAAATTATTTTAAAAGGCTGATGGATTTCTGCCCCTTCAAGCAGTAGAGAATTTGTTCTATAATTTATGTTAGTTTTGCATGAGCTGTAGACCAGCCAATAACCTTTACCTGAACTTGCTATCACAGAGCATGAAGTATGTTCCTCAAACCAGCACATACTCAATTTCACTGGGCTAACATTAATATTTTCAGGCTGCTATTGGTCCCAACCACCACTGAGTCCCCATGCTGCATTAAATAATCTCTAGAGTACTCAATAGTGAGTGGGTTTTTAAAACAAACAAAGAAGCACAATCAGTTTACAAATTAAGACGGACACATGAGTTTCAAACAACTTCTCAAAATAGGCATAAGCTGGTAATGTGGAAAAGGTCTTGAAGTAAGACAGTTACAGAAATATCCCTTCTCTTTCTGACACCCAGGAAACACACTGGATAAGAGTTTTACACAATTTCACTGAGCTGTGGGAAAATATACTCTTAGGTGGAATTCAGTGAATGCTCACCACTGATTAAACAGCAGGACAAAATGGACAAGAACTTAGAGCACAGCTTTGGAAAAACATGGTGTCAGCATCTCGTGCCAAGACCAGCGGCCCAACACAATTGTTGGCTGCCCCCCCCCCCCCCCCCCGCCCCACTCTCTCTCTCTCTCTCTCTCTCTCTCTCTCTCTCTCTCTCTCTCTCTCTCTCTCTCTCTCTCTCTCTCTCTCTCTCTCTCATATGCTATGGTCAGCATCCAGTCCAAGACTCCACTGGTGCTGCCTAGATGTATCAGTCATGGGCATTGCACATGACCCTGGTTCGATTCCCGGCGGGGTCAGGGATTTTCTCTGCCTCGTGATGACTGAGTGTTGTGTGATGTCCTTAAGTTAGTTAGGTTTAAGTAGTTCTAAGTTCTCGGGGACTGATGACCATAGATGTTAAGTCCCATAGTGCTCAGAACCATTTGAACCACTTTTTTAGCACTTCTGGAAGAAAGGCTATTGCAGAGGCATGGCTTAGCCACAGCCTGGGGGATGTTTCCAGAATGAGATTTTACTCTGCAGTGGAGTGTGCACTGATGTGAAACTTCCTGGCAGATAAAAACTGTGTGCTGGAATGAGACTCGAATTCAGGACCTTTGCCTTTCACTGGCACACAGTTTTAATCAGGCAGTTTCATAGCAGCGCACACACGTCTGAAGAGTGAAAATCTCATTCTGGACAAATCATAAATCTATAAACAGTGTGGCAAATACGAAGTTTTTAGGAATTAATATTGATTGTCAATTGACACAGTATGAGCAGACAAAGATATTGGCTAATAGATCGCCATCAACAAGTTACGCCCTTAGGGTCATATCACTCATTTGTACCAACCAGTGCCTTGTAGTGTCATACTATTTCTATGTAAACCATATTCTTAGCTATGGGATTCTTTTCTGGAAACCAAAAAATGATGGCCAGAAATCTGAAACAGCAGAAAAAGATCATAAGAACAATATCTAAAAGCAGTAGCCAGGCTCATTGTAAGGAAATATTTTTAAGAATGGGTATATTTACTGTAACAATTGATTTTACCTAACAACCTGTTGTGTTTGTCAGGTAAAACTTTAGTAAGTATGTCACCAACAGTTTTATACATGAACATGAAATGAGTACCTGTCTGCACTTAGATTTACCAAAAGAAATCAAATTAAAAACTCAAAACAGTATTGCCTATCAGGTATTGAAACTGTATAAAAATTTTCCCAAGGAAATAACTAAAACATTCATTTTAAAAAAAGTTAGTCAAATTCTGTTTCTTAAATAATGCATATTAAATACTTAATGATTATAAATTAACAACAGCCTCAGTTAAAATTGATACTTATACAGTTGCTGACAGGGGTGAGAAATGTTGAAAATATTAAAACTTAATGATTACTTAGAGAACTCAAAGTAGGTTTAATAGTAGTGGAAAAAAAGTGATCCCTATTGCATGACACTAATGTCTCACCATTTTTCAACATTTCCCTCATCATGAATGGATGCAGAATCAATTTTTCAGATGGACAAGAAGGAAAGTATGGGAATGTAACAGAGACATTGTTGCATGGTCATCGTTCTGATATCATCTGTGGTAAAGTGTGAAGAGATTAAATGAACAGTGTATAATTATTTCTCAGATTATTAAGCTAACTTATTCCAAGTACATACAAACATAAGAGAATTGTATCTTTGGTGTAGCTGAATGAGGTAGTGCATTTGTTAAGACACTGTCCTCAAATTTGAGAGAATAGAGGGTCATGCTTTGTCCAGTCATCTCATTATATATATGTTTATACTGCAGTCATATGGTTCCCGGTTGTATGTATGACTTACATTTTTCTTGTATTAAGCTGACAGATCCTATATCACTGTAAAGTAATTCTTGGATAAATAAATTACAACAACTAATATGTGGGAATAAGTAATGCAATTAGTTTTTACCTTGAAAAGGAATCATCCCAGCATTTGCTTGAAGCAATACAAATTAAATACAAGAAACACGGATCAGAAAGATCAGAAATGGAGTTGAACCATGTTCACACTAAACAGGCATGTTGATACCTTATGCACTGCACCACCTTACTTTGGGCTACATAAGCTTCTTATTTCCTGATAGATGGTAATGTTCTTCAGTAACCTAATGGCTATGTTACGTAACAACATAAATCTCTGTCAAAATGTATAAAGCATCACCAGTACAGTATAAGCATTACTTGCTAATGGGTTCTCTTGTCTAAATATGAAACTATGTGCCACTGGACCATACTGCACATAAGCAGGTCAGATCATCTTCATGAGACAACTTGACATATTGTCACAGTTCTTTGTAGAAGGTGCACTATAATCAGTTTCTTATTTCAAGGAATGTTTTTGATCTTCTGCCATTTTAATTCACACATCTTGCCACTGATGGCATGGCTTCCTGCATCAATCATCTATGGCCACTACCAAATACTGTCCATTTGTCAGTGCTGAACAGAATTATATGTGCTATGAATTTAAATTTGAGAAATTTACAGTAGTCGCTAATAATCTGTTTATTGCAGATCTAGATTTCAGCCACTGTGTGACTATTATCAATGTTAAGAACATATAAGAATACATTAGTCTATGTATTGCCCATCTCACTAGATTTTAATTATGATAACCACACATTGGTTAAACACTAGCTATATATGCAATGAACAGATTATTAGTGACTGACTGATGGATACTTCTCAATTTTAATCAACACTGTCACTGAGCACACCCATTCCATATGGAATCGCACCTGATACTGTGAATTTATTCACCAACCATGCTCATTTTCAAACTGAACAGTGTTAATCAAGTAGTCTAAATTTTGTTTGTAATATGTCTACAGTATGTAAAAAAAAGCCTAATATGATGTCTGTTCAGTATTAGAAAACAATACGCACTTTTGGAGGTGTAGATTGCAATTATGGAATACGTTACTACTGAAATATGATGCTAATCTAAATACAGTGTCAGTTTTATTAACATTTCTTGCATAGATATGTGGTTTTCTGATTGATAAAACACATCCCCATCACAATGTATAATCACTCTCATATTCCTGATTTTTCCCTAAAAACTCAATTACTGCCAGATATATTTATCTAACACTGATCAGTTGCAAAGGAAGAAAACAAAACCAACCAATATGTATTAATGTTTCCAAATGCAAATAAGTAACTTTACATTTAGACAAATTTTGTACTCATATGCACAAAGAAACTTCCCATTTACAATTAGCTTTTCAGGAATTCACATATGTAACAAACATTTTTAATACAAGAGACATACAACAAAAAGTAAGTTTTTTAATCAAACTTGAAAATAGTATAAATCAGTTAACGAATGCAAAAAGTATATAACTCTGTTGGCAATGTAATCACTAACAGTAGTACATCAAACGCGGCTCATAAGAGGAACAAAACACCCCAAAAGTTTGCAAACTGACACTTGAATACCATGTACGATTTATCTCTTTGGAATGGGCATATTAGTTATTTGGTAACAAATGTAAAAATTACTATATGATTGAATTACTCTCTCTCTTTCATCTAGCAAATGTGAGAGTGGAACAAATTATTTTACATATTTGTTACTGCATTTTTTTTTTACCAAATGTGAGTTTTTATGTATTCACCTGTATATTTGCAGACTGAATTTTTGTTAGAATTATATTATACCCTGGAGGTTTGTAAAATTACATACATTTTAGCCATTGTTACATGAACTATTAGCTGTTATAGAAAAAGGTGTTTAACATAAAATTTGGGCGTAATAAGCTCCCAGTTCCATGTTACTTATATAAACATATTTTACAGCAAGTAAACTGCTAATCAGACTTTAACAATACATATACAATGTTAAAAATAAAGATTTTTCAGTTGGTTGGTTAGTTGTTTACTCATCCAGAGCATTTACAAAATATCAGAAATGCGTACGGTAATATTATCTTCTCATTTGGATTTTATCTGCCTCTTTAATCTTTTAGTGCAATTTATTGCACAATTTAATTTCCTTGTATAAAATGCTGTTTTGTGTTTTTGTTTGTTTACTCTTGGTAAATGTAAGTGCAGCCTGCCTCTTTTTTCAGGATCATGAATGAAGCCATTTGTGAGATAAATGCTGATTTTCTTCTTGATTTGAACAACACACTGGTAGACATAGGCCTACTCCCATGGTGTAGTTACTCTCTCCAGCTGTTTAAATAGATGTACAGGGACCTCAGCTACTATATTTAGTTAATATTCTAATAACTCTTTACTGCACTTTGAAGACTGTGTCTACACTTTGTGTATGGGGCCCTCAAAAACTATTCCATAGCTAAAGTTGGAGTGCATATATGTACAGTGTGTAACGATAAAGGCATCATCTGTTACACACTGGTGACAGATTTCTAAGGGCATAATAGGAGTTGATATTTTCTTTGCTAGTGTATTTGTGGGTTCATTCAAATTCTGGTGACATTCAATATTAATTCCTAAAAATTTTGTGTTTACTATAAAAGTTGCCCTGAGGTACACATATGTTAATGTACTTGGAAGCTGATAAATGTTTCACTAACATTTTTATTTTGTTTGAAGCCAGTGCTACCACTTTTATTTATATAAGTTGTTTTTCAAGTATGATTGAAACCAGCCATTGGCAATACCTGTCATTCCTAATTATTCTTATTTGTTTTAATGGAATTATATGGCCAACAGTATCAAAGGCATTTGACAGGTCTAACAGATACATCCATGTCTAGGGCATCAAACGTCACTTCTGTGAATTTTACTGTGGGTGGTCCTGTACTTCTACTACTCCGGAAACCGAACTGTGCTTCATTGAGGAGGTTATACTCCTTCAAGTAAGTCATTAGCCTCAAGTAATCAATTATTGTTATAATGAATTTCTAATGACTTTGTAGCTTACTTGACAGTGCTATTATCTTTCATGTACAGGATAGTGTAACAGTTATCCATACTCATGTTACTATTTTGACCTTGTGCAACAGTCACGCAAACTCGTGTTCGAATGAATTAGTTTTTGCTTTGAATAAATCAGTTTTCCTTTTTCCATCACACTCATTTTTCATGCATGAGAAACATACGCATATAGATATATGTGAGGTGAAAAAATTCTAAGCTTTTTAAAGAATGGTTTACATGATTTTCAATGATTTGCATGTTCCATTGTTTTCACAATCCTTTTTGTATCCATAAAGTTGATATGCTGTGAGGGGGATTTCCCCAGAATATGAAAATTACCTCAATAGGGAATGCATAAGAAACAAGAGCAAACTGATGGCAATTCAGTCCCCAGTATAAGCCTTCAAAATGTGTAATGAGCAAAGCTGACGTTCAAGAATTTCCCACCGAGAAAGACGTCTTGTTAATCTACAGTAGATGCAATTTATTTACTTATTTTTCCACAACTAGTTTTTAGCGGAGAAATCTATCAAATAGATGCTTCTGAATCATTTATCACAATAGTGGCTCCACAGGTTTTAGTTGTTACGGAACACCAGAAATCAATAGATAACATTCATTATTTCAAATTAGAGTGTGACAACCTAGCAACATTCTATTGTAGAACACATAATAAAGGTGGTGGTGTTGCCATTTACTGGAGAAAATGTAAGCTTATAACCACCACAGAAAAAGTGCTGTGGATGAGCAATTTCTACATTGACAAAGATTTCAAAATGGCAGTTCTCAAACCCACATTTCAAACTGTCCATTTCTTTGAGAAATTTGGATCCTTTCCTGAAATTAATGTCAGGTTGTAGAAGTGTAAAGCTTGTCATATTTGGAGATCTGAATCACAACACTTTACATCACTGCCAGGAAAGCAAATGTTTTACATATTGTATCCTATATTATAGGGCTAAAGATCTATCTGGACTGGTATGCACTAGAAAAGTTAACACACAGAGTAGTTCAACTGATCATATTGTAAAATATTATGACCACATCATCTCAATAGACATCATAAATGATCATCTCTCAAATCATTTAGGTTACACATCAGTGCTAAAATGCGTTACCAAATTTAAACAAAGGAAAATCTATGAGCACAAGAGAATATTATCTGCAAACAACACTGCTATGCTAAGACAGAGTTTAAGTAAAGAATATTGGGAATCGGCTATTATTAGCAAGTACCATCCCTTTAAAGGAAACGAGTAATCATACAAATCCACCCTTAAAATCAAACCCTGTTAAAAAAAATCTGGAAGAAAAACTGGAAATATGTAAAGCTTGCACAGGCTGACTAACTCTCAGTTGCATAAAGAAGTCAGAAGGTTATATGCAGAAACAGATATAAAGCTCCAACAGATATAAAGCTCCAACAATGTTTCAAAATACTTTTTGTCAATTGTATTCAAAAGGAGAAACAGTACAACAGAAACAAATTAATAATGTAGAATTAACTGTGAAAAATATCATTTCTCATACACTTCTAATTAACAATATTTTTAATAATTACTTCATAGCTACTGTCGAACATGATGTCTGCATGGAAATGGGTACACAGCATTAATTTGAGTCCACTAACAAACAGAACTGCACTACACTACCTGCGCTATGCCTTGATGACATCCTGCAGCTTATTGGAAGCCTCAGAAAGAAAGAAAGACTGCAGGATTATATGATTTTTCTCCATACTTATTGAAGAAATGCAAACATGAATTAGTGTAGCCATTGCATCTAATAAACTGTGTTCTTAAAGACTGTGTATTCCCTGACAATTTGAAACAAGCTGTAGTTAAATCCTTACACAAAAATCGGAGATAAAACCGGACTACAGATCCATTGCCCTACTCTCCCCATTCACCAAATAGATTGAGAAAATAATGATGAAAGGAATCTTGGAACATTACAATAATGCTGATATATTAGGTGAATTTCAACAATGTTTCAGAAGAAGGTTAAAGTAACATCAGCAGCAGTACAATTATGAAGAGTCCCAAAAGTAGGAGTATTTCTGGATCTCTCAAAACTTTTTGATAGGGTACACTGACAGAATCTTATCAAAAATTATGATGAACAGTGTCTCTTGCAATTGCCAGAAACATATTTAGAAGGTAAACAGTGTACATAAATTATATGTGATGATGGAGAAATACTGGAGAGGATATGGTCAAGAACGAGAAACACAGATTTTGGTGTTCCTTAGGGCTCCCTTTTAGGTCCATTCCCATTCATACCTTATGTAAATGATCGCTCAAGTTCTCTAAACAATAAGCATTTCATCACTATGTATGCCAATGATACATACGGTGTCTGTTATGCAGACAGTGAGTCCAGCCTAGTTGAAGAGATTCAAAACTTAATTGAAATCAGCAGAAGTGCCGTTTGAAAAAGACAACTTCAAAGTTAACACAGAAAAACAAATATTAGTTGCTTTGAACAGTCGTCCAAATAGACAAAATATTGAGATTGATGCGACTGCCAAAACTCTGTTCAAAATGTAAATTTTTGGGTTTATACATAGATGACTGACTTTCATGGAAGTAGCAAGTCTGCAACATGTTGTGGGAAGGGAACTTAATTCTAAAACCCTTAGGACTGTATATTTTGGATCAGTATACCCTTTCTTCTCTTATGGAATAGTACTGTGGGGTGTGATTGGCATATTAATATTAAAAGGGTTTTCATGCTCCTGAAGGGAGCTCTGAGGATCATAGTGAACATGAAACAAGGAACACTTAGTGAAAGCCTATTCACTGGATTCAATATTCTGACAGTTGATGCCATGTATAGACTAGAAATCATTCTGCTAGTAAAAGAAGACACTAAGGTAAAAAATATGAACCTGGAAATTGACAACCGTGATAAGGCACAAAAAAGTTTTTCATAGTTAACTTCTTAACAGCAAAAAGCCCCTATGTCAAGGCACATGTTTTTCATATTTGGTTAACAAATGATGTTAAGATGTTGACAGGGTATACTTTTTAAAAGTGACCCAGGCAGTGAATTGTCCAAAAATGTGTGTATAACTTGGATTTATCATGAACAATAATATATAAGCATAGAAATTGAAGCATGCTGTATATATATATATATATATATATATATATATATATATATATATATATATATATATATATACACACTTACTTTATTGACAATGCCTAGGCACATAACATTGTGTTACAAGCAGAAAAAAGTATAAAAATGAAAGTGTGACCAGTATTAAAAAAAGCTGTATGTGAATGATCCACACAGTCTAAAATAATTATTGTAAGAAGCACCATGAAAATATTGTCACCAACGTTACATACATACATACATGCATGCATGCATGCATGCATGCATGCATATGCACATGAAATGTTACATATATAAAACTAATTGTGAGGAGACCGTTAATTGCACCTGCTGTGGAATAAAGATATCAGTGTGGAAATTTATAGGACCAAAACCCATTAAACAAAATGTAAGAGTTGCTGCACGAAGCTAAAGAAATGGTCAGCTTTGTAGTTAAAATTCTATAACCGCCTGGGATGACGTTAGTCTATGATCATTTTAGAGCACTTCCAAAAAAACTTATTGTACCTCTCAGTACACTGTTTGACAGTGTATTGTGTCAGATGGAGTTCTGATTAATGCACTCATTCAATATTATTACATCCTACAGATAGCTCTTTTATTTTAGAATGATAATTTTCTCTCACCCATACTCAGAAAAACAGCAGAATTTGCAGTCTAAATGCTATGTCTGCCTCTGCCATCACTGAGATTTTGAAGGTCTTCCCTACATTACAGTAACACTGTTTTACTTTTTCCATCAATGTAATAACCAAATAACACTGATTTCTGTCGTATGTTATAATCTGAGCTCATCTGAATTACTGTTAATTTGATGAGTTTTCTTAATATCATTAAGACTATCACTTACTTGTATAGGGTAGAATCTGAATTCATCCATATCATTAGGGTTTTTAGGTTTAACTAAACAACTCCACATACCAATATGATGTGTTACATTTTGAAAATGTTTTAAGATTCCCTTTGTGCTACTTACCCAGTAAAACAGGACTAATAAGAAGTTCCAATGGCATCCACTTACCTTACAAATGAAGGAAGATTAGTGTTTATCTCAAGCCACCATAGCCAGGAGTGCACAATATATGGATGTCTGCACCAGTGTTTTAAGGCTAAGTGCATAGTCAATCACTAGTCAAAGAATTGAATGAATAATTATACATTTAGTGTTGCGTGTGATACATAAAGATCCTGCAAAATATGTATGTGTAAATCTAAAAGAAAATCAGTGTTCCAGCAAAGTTTTGAATACTAGGACTGGAGTGGCTAGTAAACCTAACCAACAGGAGTTGGTTACATTGAGATAGTGCTTGGAGCCTGGCAACAAATGGGCTACGGCAGTCTGAGTTCAATGAACCATCAATGATGAGGTCATTAGAGATTGACACCAAGTGCTTTTAGGGCAAAGATGGAGGAGAAAAATTAGCCACATCCTTTTCAAGTGAACTATTCCACCATTTTGGTTAAAACTTAATTATTTGTGTATGTCGCAATTATATTTGCATGCCTCTATGATGGAATGAGAGTTTTATAATTACAGTAAATTTTTCAGTGGAAAATGAGGAACCAGTTACATGACTTCTTTAGCTTGTCAAGCAGATATGATTTCTGTGTGTGTTTGATGACAGATTCATTACCCAATAAATTCTTTACATTACTGGCTAAGATATGTGAATCTGGCTGAATACCTCTCTCCTTTCTGTACCACAGAAGGACTGAGTGATCAATAGTGTAAATCTTTTCTCCTGCTATTATATTTATCAATGTCACTGTTGTTTTCAAATTGTGATTGAATATTGACAACAAACTTCAAATGGAAATAAATTTACTGTAAGACTTGTCAGTATACCTGTTTAAAAAATTATGTACAAGAGGCTTCAGGGTTGATAGCACAAATTATTCTTATTACATGCTTCTGTGCAGCAGACACTAGCCGTCGGTGATTAGTTACCTCAGTATATGATGCCATAGGACATTAGTGACTACGAATAGGAAAGGTAAGTCTACTTTTTGACATGTCCATCATCTGATAGTTTTGGAAACCCCAGAAAACCTAAACAAGGAGGCTGGAAGGCAATTTTAGCTCCTGCTCTTCTTGAACGAGAATCCAGTATGCTAACAGCAGCATCCCCTTGCCCAGCATCTTACCTTACACTGCATTAGGTATGTTACACACCATTTACAGAGGGATATTTGTTTTTTACATGTTAAACACATTCCATATTGCAGTAGATCAGAAACAAGTGTAAAATATGGTACATGGTCACTGCACATTGTAATCATCAAAGAAACTCTCACTGCCTACTTAGTTAATGCAAAATTTGCTGCTCATGCAGAGGACTCCAAGTAAAAATCTGTTTGTGCTCAACTTATGGAGGGGTCACCACGGTAAAAATAGAACATTTCTCTTCTTCCATAGCACTGCAACTGTTTCCTGAGTACAGTGATTCAGAAACTAACTTGAAATATGCACATGTCTAGAAAGGGATCCACCAACTTTGAGACAATTTAAAAAAAAAAAAACTTAAACCTTGTGAACTGTAAGATCGTGCATAATAAAACAATACTCTTCCTGTTTAAAACGGTTAAACTCGTGGTCATCTATATGGACTATGCATAAAAGTCGTAAACATACAAGGGAATGATATAACAATGGTTCAGTTTCTATATTTGAACAAAACATGAAAATTAGAGTTCTCATCATGTCTAATCCATATACAAGCAGATAATAAATAATTTGTTGTTATAGGATGGAATGTTTATGCTTTTGAAGTTTATACAGCCACATGTAAGTCACTTGTGGAATATGTTCAATTAGCAGTAATTTGTACATCCAGGGAAGTTCCTTCATATAGCTATGTGAAAATAAATATTTCAATTTTTGTGTTGTAAAACCCACATTCTTTAAAGAATTACTTATTGGGAGACAGAGCTCCAACAAATGACAAATAACAAAATTTATTTTGTTAACAATTTGAGCAATACCTTAGCCATGATATTATACTGAGGTACCTTTGCTGTCATCATACTACAACAGTAAATGCGAAATAAGATTTCTGTCTAATAATTCCACACGCCAAAATTACTAATAGGTCTTCAGCACTGATACTGAAGTATTATTACTCTAAATATTAGCAAAATTACTACACCTTTTTGCGTATGTACAAATAAAGAAATCTTACTATTGTAACAGTAAACTAGAAGTCTGTATTGCTCAAGGTAACTATAATTTAAGACACGTACCAATTCATTTCAGGGAAGAATTAGAAAAATGTAAGGTGCACAAGGAATCAGATTTATAGACAATGGAAATGCTGTGAAATAAAATGTATTCTTAAAACATAATGTTACATACATTATATATACATATATGTAATTGACAATAAAAATTTCATTCCATAAAAAATGACATGAAGAAATAAACCACTATAGAAATGTCATAAGAAAAATGACTTATGAATATTGGATTCCATTCTTCATGTGCTATTACATTTTCATTAAATTAATAAAACATTTAAACAAAAAATCCAATTGTACAGCCATCACAAAATTTTGCCATAAAACTGACAAATATAGTATATATTGGACTTCCATGCAACAAATAACATTTCTTAACTACTCAAGCTGCCTGCAAGATCTGAGATGTTATTGCACATTACATCACTACACAACCCAGATTTAAGGTCTGAGCCAATTCATAATACTGGTGTCATTTCAGTTCCAAATTAGAAAGTACAGTGTCACACCACACAAAAAAATATCAATACATTATATTAAATCTGCCCAGTCTATAAAGTAACATTTTAATACTGCACTTTTCTTTTAAAAAAATAGAGTATAGCAACAGTTTACATAACACTTTCACATTATGTGCAACTGGACACTGACTTTGTGGTAGTCAGATGTTCATGTCTGATCCTCACTGTATGGAAGTTCCCTGAATGTCTAGTAGAACACCTACTTGGATTTTGCTGTAGCATCTAGAGTTTATACAATTTCGCATATTCAAAATTGTAAGTGCTTAATTTCATTAGACAAAACTTCTCTGCAATTTAACAAATTGGACCCATAATATTTAGATTGTTGTTATTTACATGGAATGCAAAAACTTCTGCAATGCAGAATGAAAGCAATAATTATAAGAGTTTTAGTACAATCAAAACTTTAGTGTAAGTTAAATGATTAAATGCTTGTTTTAAGGTTTACATAACTTTGTTAGAGGAACATAAAGCAGTTAACAGAAACAAGGGAATAAAACACAAACAGAGCTCCACATGTCTTTTTCTGTTTGTTTCAAATACTGAAATAATGAAAATTATTCATTAAAGTGGCACATAACATACAGCCATACGTTATTCATATAAGCAGTGATTGCACGACTACACATTTGTTTTTAAGGTGCAAAAACTGCTTGGAAAAAATTAATATGGGTGTACCACATAATTCACAGACAAGTAACAGTAACTGTACATTTACAACAGTTTGATAAATCAGTTAATTACAGAATTTAACAATATCAACACCTTACTTAACTGTTTAAGTAATGATGAAAGCATAGTCAATTTTCTTCTTTGTATAATGGGCTAAAGTACCATACGTAAGACAGTGATTCCTGACATGTCATGATATATTTAAACAGAATTGTGCATTTGGTCATTTGAACAAAGCATTCAGAATATCAGTTACTTTATGCAACAGATCTCTCAATAAATACTGGTAACTCTTCATGAGGCAAAGTGTGTAGTTATTTTGTTGCATTTACTGTACATGATTGAACGAACATAAAATATCACTTGCTCACTCACATATAAAGACAGAGCTCAGTATGCTAACTTATCAACTAAGAATATAAATTCCAGCACCAAATGTATGCAGGCCCCATTACTCTTTTTTTTTCTTTTCTTAAAAAAGCCTCCTATTCAAGTCAAAGAGGAAAGAAATGTTTCCTGTTTAAACATTAATATGAGATGTGACATGATTGTGCAAGTATGCTACACTGTAAAAGTGGTACCAGCTACTTTCACTATCATTTACTCTTTGAAGTTAGCGTCAAGAGAACTGTTACACACAGGAATTTTAGCATACTCCCTCACAATTTGACCACCACCAGCACACTTTATTGCACATAGGCATTTTATAACTACAATATTCACACAGGAACACACAGTTTAACCTGTGGCTGCAACATATATTTCACCTTAAAGTGCATAGGAACTGACAGCAAAATATAATCATTGTGCACAAATATAAACATCATTGATCATATACGTTACCATTTGGGCTTTGTTCACTAGGATGCAACAAAACAACTGGGGATTTAAATGTCTTATTACTAACACTTTCTTCAAGACCTTCGCCAGCATATGTCAACAACGGTGAAATCTCACAAATCACAGATGATCCCTTGTCTGTTACAATCTTTCCACCAGCCTTAGTCAAATACTGGTAATGAAGTGAATACAGATCATTACGGGCAGTTGTGGGTGTGTCTTTTTCAGCAGTATCGGCATTTTTAAGGGCACTGAATTCCTCATTTCGCTTTACTTCCCATGTAACAAAATTGTCCGCAAACTGAAAGACGTCAAAAACAAATTTTTCCATTTTTATACCATTGGGTTTCTCTGGTTTACAAATGTTACCTTGTGCATCAACATAAGGGATCTTTTTCCTGGCAACATGTAGCTTCAAATTATTTTCATGCTTATTTGCAATCTTCTGAAGAAACTCTGTTGTGAAAAAGTGATTGCAAATATTACCAGCTCTGAATGTTAATCTCCCATCAATATCACTCTGCTCTGCTGTTTTTAATGTAATTTCACTGTATTCAACAACTTGATACCGGCCATCCACCTGACAAACAACGCCTACAGGTTCTTCTGGAAAAGATTTTTCTACTACTTTTGCTCCACACTCTGCATTCTTGCTTATACAATAACCAATGAAAACTGGGTCAGCTACTTTAACCAAAATGTTATCGACACTGTATGCATGAAGATAACTAATACCCCGTCTCTCAATATCATCCAGCACTTTACGGTCCCGCAAAGCTCGATACAGTCCTCCATTCCCATCTGGTGCTCTTGACAGCTTATACTTTCTATCCATGATTATTTTTCCATCAAATGTGAAGCATGGAAGTAACCCCTGCTCAAACATAACAATATTTTCTTTTTTAAGACCAAAATAGTTGTGGTTTGCAAAGTATTCCTGTGTGGGGCACATAGTTGCTTCACTGGTCATGATATACCATGTTATATGATTGTAAACTCCTGTTCGTTCACAAGCAAGCTCCTGCAGCCTCAGAATTCTTTCTGCCTGAACCTGATACAGAGACTTATGAGAAGGTAGGCCAACATCATACATACCTTTAGGATATGATACTCCAAGTCTTGTACCCTGACCACCTGCCAGAAGCAACACACCCACTTTGCCTGCAGAAATCTGCCTCAAACCTTCATCTTCATAAAATCTTAGGTCTTCTGCTTCTGATCTGATGACACCACCATAAAATTCTGCTGGGATAGGCTTCATGCGATCATCCAGTTTTGCTTGATCTTCAGTGAGGGACTCCACAGCTCTTCTGAAATACGAAGTAACTTCTGCCACGTTGACTTCTTGTAAATCCAGCAGTAACTCTGCTCTCTCCTCTTCAGACAGTTCTTCCCAAAACCGCAACAGGTGCTGCTGTCCATATTTTGTTAGTTCCTGCTTGCATTTGCCGATGTCCAACATTCTGAAACTGTGTTAGCACAGTTCTGACAGCAGCTACGGACCGACACTCCCCACAACCACCTGCGCTGGAGTGCACACACCTTCTGTTGACATTTCTGGCTTTGACAGCAGCTGTTCATAGCAGACACCAAACTTGTTACCCCCACCCGTAAACGTGCGCGGCCCAACGTCATCAGCACCAGCCAATAGAATACTTCGCGTGGTACGCGTTGCACTTGGCAAAGTTACTCCCTCTAATAATACAGTTACGTGACATACAAGACACTTAACTGACCTCTCTTCATCAAGGCTCGCAGCTGTAACGGCATTACCGGCAGCAGTCATCTTGAAACCGTAGGAAATTGCATGCGAAATATAGTTCTATCGTATCCTTCGCAGACGTGGCGACACTCTTAATCAGTGCTTGTCGCTTAGCGTCATGTCGCTTGGACAATATTACACAGACATACACAATCCGAGGTATCGAATTATTACAGTTGAACTGTCGAAGGTCGATATATGTATTCTCGAAATACCGTTGTTGTTAATAAAATTAGGAATAAACCTGACATTTACCAATATATCACAATACGAAATTGGGACACTTTTTTATTTTTTTTATTTTTATTTTTTTTTTAAGAATGCTTGCGTGCTTCGCATATTTGTTTGTAAAGGTGTGACTGGAATACCGTTCTATATTTCGACTTCCTTTAAAAATATAGAAGGTAAGTCAAGTACCGGTACCAGTAATTTAAATAAAAACAAGTCATGTTGCCTCTGTGATATAGGCCTACGCTAAGACAAATTATTCTGAGACGTGACGTGTTATAAATATATTTAAAAAAAAGGAAATAGAAGAACGGTGCTGACCACGACCCAAGCTCAATAAAAATTAAATACGCAATCAGTGGGTCTCATCATTCCACGGCACAGTAGAAGAATTTCACTACGCCGTATGTCATGAATAATATCGCTTCACTAGTGTGAAATTCAGGCCATGTATGCCTATATGGAGTTGTAACAGATAACATACCATATCCTTGTATCCGCCAATGTACTTTTGTGAATACATATTGACAGTAGGAATGCAAATTGTCTGTAACTTTTCAGTACATGAGATTTTTAAATTTCTTTGACAGTTGTAATACTTCTTTGTGAAGTTTATTTATTTGTTATTAGTAATGTAGATCATAATTTTCTTACAGTAAAGCATATCGTGATGTAGGACAAGCCAATTAAACAATTATTGTAAAATGGTGATGATGGTACATACTTCGCTTAGGAGAATACAAATAAGAGGTATAGACAAAAACATAAAGGTATAAGATACAACAGTTTAAATTATCTTACTAAGCATAAATACATATAAGTGCATAATGAATGAAAATTTATATCACTAAGAAAGAATGTACATGTTTTGCATAGTTATCATTATCAAGAATATTCCATATAGATGGGTCTCTACTAGAGATTATATTTGTATTAACAAATTTTGTTCACATAGTGCACACACAGAGCAAAATTACATGTCACACATTATAGTTAAAACAGAAAGTTTGAAAGATACATGAGACAAATAAGGAAATGAAAACAAAAACAATTATTGATTATTATGGTGACACTTGACACAGATGGATTAGCGGTATTACAAATTATGGCACATCAGATGCCATGTACTGTAGGACAGTGTTCCTTTTCTTTTATAGTTATAGAGAGTAGTTTAAATATTGCTTTTTACAGCATTTTCTGTTTTATTGCTGTAATTATTGTCAAAACACACTGGTATATTCGGATTATCGTTGACTGATTTTGCAATTTCAGCCATCTTGCAATTTTCTTTGAAAGGTAAGCTATAGATGAGCATCGTATTTCTCCAACACTGTTCGTCTCATTATATACTTATTCATGGCAATATAAGACCAATAGTAAACTTCATAATCAGTTTTTGCTGCTGTCGAGATTAGCTAGTAACTGACACATCATTCACAGGTCTTTGTAAGACCTACCACTAAGAATCCTGGCGGGGATGTGACTGACTTACTGACCTTTCCTTCAGCGGAGCGCTAACACATTGAACGTTACTGTTAGCACTGACTTTCGTAGGTGATCTGAACGAAATAACTATGCCCTCGTTATTTATTTCCTTTACTGCAAACTATTGCTCCTGATTATATTTTTTTTATCTTTCAGCGTTAGTTCAAATTTCAAGCGATTGTCATATGCATGCCCTAGAAAATCGAGAAAGCAACCAAGTAGGCTTTTCTGCAGATCTTATTTAAAATGTCTAAAAATCAGGTGTTTTTTTTTCTTTTTTTTTTTTTTTTTAAGTGACTGTTCACAAATCGTAAAGGGATCTGATGAGGCATTATGTCTTTATAACAAGATGAAAAATACCTCCAGTGATGAGTGTTGTAGAGAAAGAGGAATGGATTCACATTCAGATGATCATCCAGATTCTTATGCAAGAAACGTTTCTTTGAAAATGCCACGATCGATTTGCAGTCCAGTTCTATCAATTTTCCTGGGGAATCCGAACGCCAATGGAATTCTCAGAGATAGTGGAAAAAAAATCCTGAACTTTTTGATGGCATCTTATTATTTGACGATAAAGTTTTGTTAACAACCAGAACTATCATCAATTTAACAAAAAGTAAAAAAAAAATCCTCTGTAATATGACACCAATGACTGGTGAACGCCATATTAATAAAATACTTCAGAGCTTTTAGTTGCCTATTGTTTTTATAAGTGGTACAATACTGCGTGTCTCATATTTATTTATTTTCTCTAGACTGGTCTGTGGAGCTTGAGTGTATTTGGAGAGCGATATCATGGAACCATCAACTGCTTTGTTTCCTGACTACTAGTTTCTGCCAAGTGACAATCATTAAGTTACAGTTTAACGTTACATCAAGTCTGAGGAAAGTTTTTTTGACTTCAAACATACAATCGATTTTTAGTGACAGCATCTGCCACATACATGCCTCATATATTTTCCAGCAGTCAGCAAGTGCAAAACGCGAAATTCTATTACGTTATTAATCATATTGTCTCGCTAAAGTCGTACCACGTTTAGAAATCGATTTCTGTTACCCTATAAATTTGGCCAAGAGCGTAGCATACATACATGTCGGTTCTTGAGTTTGTTATTCATTCACTGAAGACTAAAAACTGTAATAGGAAAGAAGATTAAGTCTTAGCCTCCCATCGATGACTGAGTGGTTCGAGGTGGAATATATGCTCGGTTAGAGTAATGACGTAGGAGGAAACAGGCCCTATCCTTTCCAAAGGAACTATTCTGGCAACTGCCTTTACTGATTTATAGGAACGACAGAAAACCTAAACTGGATGGTCACGCAAGAATTTTCACCTTACCAAATGCGAATCTACATTTACACCCATAGTCTGAAAAACACCGTGAAGTGCATGGCATAAGGTACTTCCCATAGCACATACTAGGATTTCTGTATGTTCCGTTTGTGTATGGAGAGTGGTGAGATTGACCGCTGAAATGCCTCTGTGCGCACTGTAAAAAGTCAGATCTTTTCTTCGGGCTTCCTACGGAAACGATGCGTAAAGGACTGTAACATATTCCTAGATATTTCATTTAATACTGCTTCTTGAAAGTTGGTGAGCAGGCTTTTGCACGATAATTGGGACTTACCTTCAAGCTTCTGCAAGTTCAGGTTTTTCAACATCTCTTTGATGCCCTCCCTTGGGTCAAACAAGTCCGTGACTTTTTGTGCTGTTCTTTTATCTACTTGTTAAGTATACCTTCTTCATCGTTTCTGGGATAGGAATTACACACTTGATTAGTGTTCATGATGGGGCCCCTTAGGGATATGGCGGCTAAGGAGGGGAAGAAATCCAGGGTGCACTCCATGTGCATTCCGGGTGGAGTCATTCCTGATGTGGAAAGGTTCCTTCCGGATGCCATGAAGAGCACAGGTTGCAGCCAGCTGCAGGTGGTGGCACATGTCGGCACTAATGACGTGTGTCGCTTTGGATCTGAGGAAATTATCTCTGGATTCCAGCGGCTATCTGATTTGGTGCAGGCTGCCGGTCTTGCTTACGAGATGAAGGCAGAGCTCACCATCTGCAGCATCGTTGACAGAACCGACTGCGGACCTTAGGTGCAGAGCCGGGTGGAGGTTCTGAATCAGAGGCTCAGACGGTTTTGCGACCATGTTGGCTGCAGATTCCTTGACTTGGGCCATAGGGTGGTGGGGGTTTCGGGTTCCGCTGAATAGGTCAGGAGTTCACTACACCCAGCTGGCGGCTACACGGGTAGCGGAGGCTGTGTGGCGTGGACTGGGCGGTTTTTTAGGTTAGAAGGCCTCGGGAAAGTACGGGGTGGGCAGCAATCTCAAAGGGTGCATGACAAATACAGGACGTGCTTAGAACAAGAAACAGTCGGAATTGTAGTTGTAAATTGTTGCTCCGAAAGTCCCTGAGCTTAAAGCGCTAATAGAAAGCACAGAAGCTGAAATCGTTATAGGTACAGAAAGTTGGCTAAAGCCTGAAGTAAGTTCTGCAGAAATTTTTACGAAGTCTCAGACGGTGTTCAGGAAAGATAGATTAGGCAGAATTGGTGGTAGTGTGTGTCTGTCAGTAGTGGTTTATCTTGTAGTGAAGTCGAAGTAGATACTTCGTGCGAATTGGTATGGGTGAAGGTTATACTTAACAGCCGAACTAAGTTAATAATTGGCTCCTCCTACCGACCCCCAGACTCCGATGATATAGTTGCTGAACAGTTCAGAGAAAATTTGAGTCTCGTAACAAATAAATACCCCACTCATACGGTTATAGTTGGTGCGGACTTCAACCTTCCCTCGATATGTTGGCAAAAATACTTGTTCAAAACCGGTGGTAGGCAGAAAACATCTTCCGAGATTGTCCTAAATGCTTTATCCGAAAATTATGTCGAGCAGTTAGTCCACGAACCCACGCGAATTGTAAATGGTTGCGAAAACACACTTGACCTCTTAGCCACAAACAATCCAGAGCTGATAGAGAGTATCATGACTGATACAGGGATTAGTGATCACAAGGTCGTTGTAGCTAGGCTCAATACCGTTTCTTCCAAATCCACCAGAAACAAACGAAAATAATTTTATTTAAAAAAGCGGATAAAGTGCCAATAGAAGCCTTCCTAAGAGACAATCTCCATTCCTTCCGAACTGACTATGCAGATGTAGACGAGATGTGGCTCAAATTCAGAGATACAGTAGCAACAGAAATTGAGAGATTCATACCTCATAAATTGGTAAGAGATGGAACTGATTCCCCGTGGTATAAAAAACAGGTCCGAACGCTGTTGCAGAGGCAACGGAAAAAGCATGCGAAGTTCAGAAGAACGCGAAATCCCGAAGATTGGCTAAAATTTACAGACGCGCGAAATTTGGCACGGACTTCAATGCGAGATGCCTTTAATAGGTTCCACAACGAAACATTGTCTCGAAATTTGGTAGAAAATCCGAAGAAATTCTGGTCGTATGTAAAGTACACAAGCGGCAAGACGCAGTCAATACCTTCGCTGCGCAGTGCCGATGGTACTGTTACCGACGACTGTGCCGCTAAAGCGGAGTTATTGAACGCAGTTTTCCGAAATTCCTTCACCAGGGAAGATGAATGGAATATTCCAGAATTTGAAACACGAACAGCTGCTAGCATGAGTTTCTTAGAAGTAGATACGTTAGGGGTTGCCAATCAACTCAAATCGATTTATACGGGCAAGTCTTTAGGTCCAGATTGTATACCGATTAGGTTCCTTTCAGATTACGCTGATACAATAGCTCCCCACTTAGCAATCATATACAACCGCTCGCTCACCGATAGATCTGTACCTACAGATTGGAAAATTGCGCAGGTCGCACCAGTGTTTAAGAAGGGTTGTAGGAGTAAATCATCTAACTACAGACCTATATCATTGACGTCGGTTTGCAGTAGGGTTTTGGAGCATATACTGTATTCAAACATTATGAATCACCTCGAAGGGAACGATCTATTGATACGTAATCAACATGGTTTCAGAAAACATCGTTCATGTGCAACGCAGCTAGCTCTTTATTCGCACGAAGTAATGGCCGCTATCGACAGGGGATCTCAAGTTGATTCCGTATTTGTAGATTTCCGGAAAGCTTTTGACACCGTTCCTCACAAGCGACTTCTATTCAAGCTGCGGACCTATGGGGTATCGTCTCAGTTGTGCGACTGGATTCGTGATTTCCTGTCAGGAAGGTCGCAGTTCGTAGTAATAGACGGCAAATCATCGAGTTAAACTGAAGTGATATCAGGTGTTCCCCAGGGAAGCGTCCTGGGACCTCTGCTGTTCCTGATCTATATAAATGACCTGGGTGACAATCTGAGCAGTTCTCTTAGGTTGTTCGCAGATGATTCTGTAATTTACCGTCTAGTAAGGTCATCCGAAGACCAATATCAGTTGCAAAGCGATTTAGAAAAGATTGCTGTATGGTGTGGCAGGTGGCAATTGGCGCTAAATAACGAAAAGTGTGAGGTGATCCACATGAGTTCCGAAAGAAATCCGTTGGAATTCGATTACTCGATAAATGGTACAATTCTCAAGGCTGTCAATTCAACTAAGTACCTGGGTGTTAAAATTACGAACAACTTCATTTGGAAAGACCACATAGATAATATTTTGGGGAAGGCGAGCCAAAGGTTGCGTTTCATTGGCAGGACACTTAGAAGATGCAACAAGTCCACTAAAGAGACAGCTTACACTACACTCGTTCGTCCTCTGTTAGAATATTGCTGCGCGGTGTTGGATCCTTACCAGGTAGGATTGACGGAGGACATCGAAAGGGTGCAAAAAAGGGCAGCTCGTTTTGTATTATCACGTAATAGGGGAGAGAGTGTGGCAGATATGATACGCGAATTGGGATGAAGTCATTACAGCAAAGACGTTTTTCGTCGCGGCGAGATCTATTTACGAAATTTCAGTCACCAACTTTCTCTTCCGAATGCGAAAATATTTTGTTGAGCCCAACCTACATAGGTAGAAATGATCATCAAAATAAAGTAAGAGAAATCAGAGCTCGAACAGGAAGGTTTAGGTGTTCGTTTTTCCCGCGCGCTGTTCGGGAGTGGAATGGTAGAGAGAGTGTATGATTTTGGTTCGATGAACCCTCTGCCAAGCACTTAAATGTGAATTGCAGAGTAGTCATGTAGATGTAGATTGGTTTTTTGTAACCGATCTCCTTTGTAGACTGGCTACATCGCAGCAATGAACTTAAGTGTGCTACCTATTTTACGTAAGATTAAAGCTATGAGGTAATTACATTTCAGATACACCCAGGCATTTTATGAGCTGACTGAGTCAAAGTGTGATTCTACTTTATTAGGATGCGCTAGATAAGAGGATATGGAACCAAATTTGGATGTGACATAGCTTCATGGTTGAGAAATGAGGATACATTAAGAGCGCTGGTAGAAGTGACCTGTGTATCAGTTTAACACGATGCTGCATGTTCGTGAATATTGCTGCCAGCGTACTGGAAGTTACACTGGATGTTCTCACGTAACGTGTCGGCGTGGCAGCATCTGTGAAATGTGGTAACAGTAAGGTTCTGCGAACTGTGAGTGGGTCTCGTGCGTCAGTGTAGCGTGCATTATCACAGCGGCGTATCATAGGACCACTTTCTTTTGACACTACAGTATAGTATGTTAGATATTGTTTCGAGGATTTGTGAATCATTTGGATGACAAGGAACTGACACTTAGCTGGTACCAGCAAGATGTGGCTACATGCCATTCATCTAAAGGGAGTATGACTGCAGTGGAATCATTTTTCCCTGAGAGAGTGATTTACAAAGGATTATGGCTGCCAAGGTCACCTGAAATGACCTCCGCCAAGTCTGGAGAAAAGAAGAAACCACGCACCATCGACGAGTTACGTGAGAACATCCGCCGTGAAATCCAGGCAGTCACGCCCACTACTCTAGTAGCAGCATTCACGAACTTGCGGCGCCGTGTTCAACTGTGTATACGTGTGGTGAAGGTCACTTCCACCACACCTTCATTTCTCAATCCTAAAATTATATCATGTATAAATTTAATTTCATATCCTTTTTTAATAAGATTTTTATAACGCTTTTCCTGGGGCCCCGTACGAATGGGATGCCCGTCATTAATATTCTCTGCCAGGTCATTAATACATAAAATGATCAGGCAAGGTCCCAGCACGTTTCCTGTTTCAAGTTACTACTACATCTGTCAGTCACTCTCCATCTAAGATTATTTGCTGTGTCCTCCCTACCAAGATTTCTTCAATGCTGTCACAAATTTCGTTTGCTACCTCACATGCTGATACATTCTTTAATATGCGTTGGTGTTGTATTCAGTCCGATGCACTTCGGAAATCAGGAAATACTGCATCCACCTGGTTGCCGCCCATGGCTTTCAGGATGTCATATGAGACGAGCACAAGTCTCATTTTTCACGACATGTGATTGCGAAATCCATGTTGGTTGGCATGGAGGAGGTTATTCTGTTCTAGCTACCTCATTACGTTTGAGATGAGCATATGTTCTATAGTTCTCCAACGGATGGATACTGGCGTCATCGGATGGCTGCAGTTTTGTGGGTCACTACTGGTGATCGGGTGACCTGTGCTTTCTTCCAACCAGTGGGCATAGCTTTTTTTGTTGTAGGCATCTAATGTATATTATAGTTAAAACAGGGGCTACTGAGCTACAAATTCCCTACAATATCTTGACAGGGATGCCATCAGGCCCCGGATCCCTTCTTGAATTTTTGAGACTTCGGCTGTTTCTAAATTCCACTCGTACTGATATCTGTATCACTCATCTTTTGCATTGGTGCAAAATTAAACTGGGCCAGTAATCCTGTATCTAACTTGGTAAAGTAACATTTTAAAACGGAGTTCAACACGTCTGCCTTTGCTTTCCCATCCTCAGTTTCGATTCCTGTGTCAGTCACAGGTATTTGGATATGAGTATTGGTATCGCACTGTCAAGGATTTTGAGCGAGGCCTTTCGATAAAATTCTGCTACAATAGATACTGAACGCTTCACAAAATGCCGAGTTTCATTTAAAATCTCACTGTTTGTAGTTCTATGCTTTGTTTTGCACCTACTGTATAGCAGTCACTTTTTTAGAAGTTCCCCTCCAAGGGCTGTACACCAAGGAGGGTACCTACATGCATATCGATCCAGTATGCCCCTCCCACGGTAGGTTCGAGTCCTCGCGCGCGCGCGCGCGCGCGCGCGCGCGCGCGCGTGTGTGTGTGTGTGTGTGTGTGTGTGTGTGTGTGTGTGTGTGTGTGTGTGTGTGTGTGTGTGTCGTTCTTAGCATAAGTTAAAGTAGTGTGTAAGTCTAGGGACCAATGACCTCAGCAGTTTGGTCCATTAGGAATTCACACAGATTTGAACATTTGAACAATCCATTGTGTGGTAAACTATTGATCTAAACTTGAGTCCAGTTCCTCTACATACTCCCATCCTGAGACAAACATTTGCTGTTCCTCGTTGAGATATGAGACTACAGCCTCATTATCTAGTTTACAGAACAAGCAAATATTTCTACTTCTTTCAGTTGTCTTTTGTACTTTGGTATGGTACAACTGCCTCATGTTCACTAATACCCGTTTCAGTGTAAACAACCTCAAAGAGGTGAGGTCTATATGACGCCTATAGACATAATATACAAGGAATAGACAAAACTATGAAAACACCGCGAGAAATGCGTGCTTGAGCATAAATGTAGATGCTAGTCAAGCCGGCAGGTGGCGCTGTTAAACTTGACTCCGAACGGCACCTTAGCAATGCCGTCAGTATGTTGTAACTGTCAGTCGTAGTCAGAAGGGTGTTCTGTGTAGTTGTGAATGCATTATGTCGGAGCTAATGTGGACAAATTGGTGGTGCGTGGTGCTCGTATGGTGGTTGTTCCCGTAACGAAGTGTTTGGTGTTTGAAGAGACAAAATATCGAAGATTTATACCGGATACAGGGAGAGCGGAAAACAGTTATCCGCTAAGTCAAAGGCGGACGAAAGTATGTGTTACGTGATCGTAACAGACGGTCATTGGAAGATGATTGTGACGAAAAATAAGAGGACGACAGCTGCAGAAGTTACTGAAGAACTGATTGTCGCATCAAGAAACCTGTCAGCACCAAAATAACACGAAAGGAGCTCCATAAGTGGCGAATTGCATTGCGAGTTGAAATTGCTAAAAACACGTTAGTGATGCAAATACTCATAACAAGAAAACGTGGTGATGAAGCTATAAAACCTGGAATGTGGGCAATGAAAGAAAGTCATTTGGTCAGATAAGTCTTCTTCCAGACAGTTTCCAACTTCTGACCAAGTTTATGTCTGGTATACGCCGTCCTAAGGCTATGATGCAGACTGCTTGCTGCCAAGAGTGAAACATGGCAGGCTTTGGTGGTGATTTGGGCAGCCATACTGTGGTACTGCATGGGGCCCAAGGGTACTCTGTATTTGTTCCCAATGATGATTCTGAGTTTCAAGACGACAGGGTCCCTGTTCACACAGTTCACATCGTCCAGGACTGATTTTGTGAGGACTAGGATGAATTGTCGCATCTCCCCTGGTCACCACAGTCAAGAGATCTCAATATTATTGAGCCTTTGTGGTCTGAATTGGAGAGAATTGTGCGTGGTCGCTATTCACCTTCATGATCGTTACCTGAACTTGCCACTATTTTGCAGAAATAATGGAATAAGAATCCCTTGAAACCATACAGGACCTGTATTTATACATTCCAAAACGATTGGAAGCTGTTTTGAATGCCATTGGAATCCCTACATCGAATTGCACGAGGTAATACGTTGTATTTCTTCATAATGTTTTGGTGCTGACAGGATTCTTAGGTGCAACATTCGTTCTGCATGACTGCAGTAGGTTATCACTACCAGTTCTGGCCAAGATAAGGAACTTACCTCAAGGTCACTGATAAGGACTTCCAGTGTCAGGTTACACACTTGAGTGATGTATATTCGAGGTCACCCACACTCCCCTCCCTCCAGGTTACCACGGGTAAGTGTTTACTGTCATCCAGAAGAACCACTACGCCCTCCCCTCACCTACGCCTCTCCTCCCACCCCTACTGGACCAATGATATTCAAACACCTCCTCCCTCTCCTCATCTGTTGTAACTGGGGCACTTCTGTGGGTGGCTTCACTCTGGAGCTGTACAGCATAGAGAGAGAATCAAGCTGTGTCTATTTGTTAGTAACAAATTAATGTTATTGTAATTGCATTAAGTCATGTCACTCGAGGCCTACTTGTTAATAACAAATTAAAGTTAATATTACATGATTTTTGTCATTCAAGGCACCAGCAAAGACCACACCCAGGCAGATATATAAGTGCTCACATTAATCCACAATTTTACATATTATTCCAAAATTTTATGTATTTTATTCAATTACACGAGTTATGTCCCACTGCTCTTGATGTCATGTCAACATCGTGGTGCATCAACGTCATGCTGCTCTCATCCAATCACAATGAAGCATGTTTATCCAAAAGTATCCAAATTATTTATAGTAAGTGTCTCGGACTGAGAGCAAATCGCATAATTTGCTGTAACACACCACAAAAATGCTAAAAATGTTAGGTATGTGGTGAATAGATATAGATTCGATGGGTAATCGTAGCTGTTTGTGTACCACTCCATGCTGACACTAACGCTGCATGGTGGAACTGTAACACATTTTCGCATAGGTCATTAGGTTAGTAACACATCTGGGAAGGCTGTGTTTCAGCCAGCTATAGCTGCTAGTGCAAAATAACGCATTTCCCTAATATTAATTATTTTGGAAGTAGCAGTGTGGCTGTTTTCAGTGATCCATTAGATCATCTACAAAACCCCTGTCAGTATCACTGTTTGTGTAATCGATTTTCCACATTAAATAATAAATTAAAATTGTAGGCATATAGTGCATTGTTTTATGACTCATTACAGGTCGTGGTTATAAGTTTTTACGTAGAGTATCAATGTGTGATAGTGCATCATGCTGTTACCAGATTTTTCATTAAAACTACAATCTTCCACAACATGTACACTTCCAGCTAAAGTACGACACTTACATATTATAATTTTAGATGTCATATCCAGAAAAGATATTCGACATATAAGCTCGTATTACTTCCCAGTAGACAAAAATGTATGTAGAAAATTCTACATACACGAAAATTTTCGTAGACAATGGTCTAAGTCTGCTCAACACATTGCCTCCTTTATGTATCAGAAAGGCAATATTTATTCTATATCGTTACCAGCAAGACAGTCAGGCCACTCATTTGCATTATCAGAATTGCTGTCAATATGTTGTGGTCTTCAGTCCTGAGACTGGTTTGATGCAGCTCTCCATGCTACTCTATCCTGTGCAAGCTTCATCATCTCCCAGTACCTACTGCAACCTACATCCTTCTGAATCTGCTTAGTGTATTTATCTCTTGGTCTCCCTCTACGATTTTTACCCTCCACGCTGCCCTCCAATGCTAAATTTGTGATCCCTTGATGCCTCAAAACATGTCCTACCAACCGATCCCTTCTTCTAGTCAAGTTGTGCCACAAACTTCTCTTCTCCCCAATCCTATTCAATACCTCCTCATTAGTTACGTGATCTACCCACCTTATCTTCAGCATTCTTCTATAGCACCACATTTCGAAAGCTTCTATTCTCTTCTTGTCCACACTAGTTATCGTCCATGTTTCACTTCCATACATGGCTACACTCCATACAAATACTTTCAGAAACGACTTCCTGACACTTAAATCTATACTTGATGTTAACAAATTTCTCTTCTTCAGAAACGATTTCCTTGCCATTGCTAGTCTACATTTTATATCCTCTCTACTTCGACCATCATCAGTTATTTTACTCCCTAAATAGCAAAACTCCTTTACTACTTTAAGTGTCTCATTTCCTAATCTAATTCCCTCAGCATCACCCGATTTAATTTTACTACATTCCATTATCCTCGTTTTGCTTTTGTTGATGTTCATCTTATATCCTCCTTTCAAGACACTGTCCATTCCGTTCAACTGCTCTTCCAAGTCTTTTGCTGTCCTTATTCTTAATATGAGCAAAAAACCCACAGGGAAGGTGGTGTGTTTGATAGCCATACTAATACATCCAACACCATTAACTTGGCGGACGAAACAACTAGATGGATAGATAACCATACGCTTCCACCATTAACAAATGCTTCGTTAAAACAGCATTCTTGTAAGAATATGCACACCATACTGAGTTGCTTATGACGAATACACTCCTGGAAATTGAAATAAGAACACCGTGAATTCATTGTCCCAGGAAGGGGAAACTTTATTGACACATTCCTGGGGTCAGATACATCACATGATCACACTGACAGAATCACAGGCACATAGACACAGGCAACAGAGCAGGCACAATGTCGGCACTAGTACAGTGTATATCCACCTTTCGCAGCAATGCAGGCTGCTATTCTCCCATGGAGACGATCGTAGAGATGCTGGATGTAGTCCTGTGGAACGGCTTGCCATGCCATTTCCACCTGGCGCCTCAGTTGGACCAGCGTTCGTGCTGGACGTGCAGACCGCGTGAGACGACGCTTCATCCAGTCCCAAACATGCTCAATGGGGGACAGATCCGGAGATCTTGCTGGCCAGGGTAGTTGACTTACACCTTCTAGAGCACGTTGGGTGGCACGGGATACATGCGGACGTGCATTGTCCTGTTGGAACAGCAAGTTCCCTTGCCGGTCTAGGAATGGTAGAACGATGGGTTCGATGACGGTTTGGATGTACCGTGCACTATTCAGTGACCCCTCGACGATCACCAGTGGTGTACGGCCAGTGTAGGAGATCGCTCCCCACACCATGATGCCGGGTGTTGGCCCTGTGTGCCTCGGTCGTATGCAGTCCTGATTGTGGCGCTCACCTGCACGGCGCCAAACACGCATACGACCATCATTGGCACCAAGGCAGAAGTGACTCTCATCGCTGAAGACGACACGTCTCCATTCGTCCCTCCATTCACGCCTGTCGCGACACCACTGGAGGCGGGCTGCACGATGTTGGGGCGTGAGCGGAAGACGGCCTAACGGTGTGCGGGACCGTAGCCCAGCTTCATGGAGACGGTTGCGAATGGTCCTCGCCGATACCCCAGGAGCAACAGTGTCCCTAATTTGCTGGGAAGTGGCGGTGCGGTCCCCTACGGCACTGCGTAGGATCCTACGGTCTTGGCGTGCATCCGTGCGTCGCTGCGATCCGGTCCCAGGTCGACGGGCACGTGCACCTTCCGCCGACCACTGGCGACAACATCGATGTACTGTGGAGACCTCACGCCCCACGTGTTGAGCAATTCGGCGGTACGTCCACCCGGCCTCCCGCATGCCCACTATACGCCCTCGCTCAAAGTCCGTCAACTGCACATACGGTTCACGTCCACGCTGTCGCGGCATGCTACCAGTGTTAAAGACTGCGATGGAGCTCCGTATGCCACGGCAAACTGGCTGACACTGACGGCGGCGGTGCACAAATGCTGCGCAGCTAGCGCCATTCGACGGCCAACACCGCGGGTCCTGGTGTGTCCGCTGTGCCGTGCGTGTGATCATTGCTTGTACAGCCCTCTCGCAGTGTCCGGAGCAAGTATGGTGGGTCTGACACACCGGTGTCAATGTGTTCTTTTTTCCATTTCCAGGAGTGTAGACAGTCATCCATTAGAACAACAAGAGACAGTCCATAACACGAATGACAGTATCACTGTTTGTGTAATGAAGTTTGAGGTTAAATAATTAAAACAATAGGCATACAGTACATACTTTTGTAACCCATTATCGGTCCTTGTTACCTTTTCTTTAAGTAGAGTATCGAGGTATAGCAGTTCATCCTGCCATAACTGAACATTCGATTTAAACTAGTCTTCCACTATATGCGCACATCCAACTAAAATATAACGTCCATGAATTCTAATTTTAGGAATCATAACAGGAAAAGACGTCATGATCAACATATAAGCTCGTATTACCCCCCAGCAGACAAACTGCAGAGTGGCTTGAGGACTACATATACAAAACTTTTAATAGATAGTGGTCTCAGTCTGCTTGACACATTGCCTCCTTTACGTACAAGGAAGTTATAATTTGCTCCATATCTCTTCCAGCAAGACTTTCAATCCTGTCGAGAGGTTTAGCTATTTAATATCTCTAGAATTTTCTCATATTCTTAACACTAACAAAAAACTTATGGGTGGGAATAGTATCCTACACTGATTTGCTGACAACGAATAGGCAGTCATCTACCAAAAAGTAGTCCGCATCACCGTCTGGTAGTTTACCAATAGATTTCCAGGTTAGATAATTAAAAATTATAGACATACAGATTATATTTTTATAAACAATTAGCAGCTCTGAATACACGAAATGTATGTACATATACACAGGTAAACAGTATTTATTTTAATTCTCAGGAAGCTTGCTGGATTAGATTTCAGTCTGTCTTAGTATTCATAAATGTGTAGGACCAACACTGGAAGTGTGTCTTAGCATAGCAGTATGATCAGAATGACCACCACCAAAAACAAATGCTCTTTACTGATGATGATTTTTAATACTAATAGCAAAAACCTTTGGGTGGAGATCATGACAACAATACCAGTCAAGTGATATGGTCATACCTTCTAAATGAGATTGGACTTTCAATCCAGTTAAACTATTTTGGATGAGCTGTGTGGTGGAAACCTCAGGAAGATGAGGTAGTAGTTTGTAGACCTAGTGCTACTCTGTAAAGCTAAAACGCATACTTGGTAGTTTACATTTATTAAAGTATCACCTATGATGTCTATAAAAAATATGAGATGCTACTACCAAGTGGACGACAGCCCATACCCAACAACCATGTGGTAGGAAGTGATAATGCTACCGTAGCATAGAGGGGTGTTATGTGTATAGATGACTCTGATATGGCTTTAAATAGAACTAAGTCGTGTATTTTGAGAAAAATAATATGCACAATCTAGACTTAGGTCCTCAGTCCAGCACTTATGCATCATCTTTAGTAGTACATGTGATATTTTTGTGTGTGCATGGTGTTACCCAAAAGAAATACTAAAGGTGGAAATTCACTTCAAAGTCGACCAGGTCAACCTGTAGCAAGAGTATAATGGATTATCTTTTAGAAAGAAATAATATATGGAGGTAAAATATTAAACATTAAAACCATAGGACAGGGACAGGAGGTCACAGGCTGGCAGATGAAGCTATCATACGACCCTGTCGAAACAGTAGTGCCGGGCATAACCTTCCACACAGTGCCAATGACATATGGACAGTACCTACGTTGACTGCATCTTCGAATGTCTCTCTCTCCTACATGCGTTCACTCTCCTCCGAAACACTCACTTGTATATGTGTCAAAAGCAGTAAATTTCACACAACTGGTACTGCTAAGAGAGAACAGTCGAAATATGGTTAAATTTAGGATAAATGGTTTAAAAATGAGACAAATACGAGCAGTTATGCTGGGTGCTAATCTAAGTCATGTAGATAAAATTCATCATACCTGTGATCAGCAAACTTCTCGTGATTTCGCCGGCCGAAGTGGCCGTGCGGTTCTAGGCGCTTCAGTCTGGAACCGCGTGACCGCTACGGTCGCAGGTTCGAATCGTGCCTCGAGCATGGATGTGTGTGATGTCCTTAGGTTAGTTAGGTTTGAGTAGTTCTAAGTTATAGGGGACTGATGACCACAGATGTTAAGTCCCATAGTGCTCAGAGCCATTTGAACCATTTTTTTTTCTCGTGATTTCAACAATAGTTGTCAATATACAATTAATGTGCATCACTTTTCGATTCTGAAATTATACTTCTTTACACTGCAACCGTACATTTTTACGATTTCAGACAGAGTGACGTAAAAAGTCGTAACACCAAGGACTTGTGCGACGGAAACGAAAGTTGGTAGGAGCGTTTCTAATCCTAAAAGATGATGTCATTCAAATTTCGCGCCAGTCGTATAAAAGTGGCGCTAGTAGCGCCACTATGAGGATGCAAATCAGGTTTGCTTTTAATACACGCTATAAAGGTCGTGAGAGTTAGTTACCTTTGAGATTGGACGTGTTGTGTTGATGTTAGTCAACAATGTCTTTAAGGTGATGATGACACCATTATCAACACCTCACTTACTTTGAACGAGATCGTATAATAGGGCTACAAGAAGCTGGATGTTCCTTGTGCGACACTGCAGAAAGACTTTGCTGGAATGTAGCTACTGTACATGATTGCTGTCAGAGGTGGTCACGAAGATGTATGGTTGCAAGTAGAGTGGGCTCTGGATGGCCATGTTGCACTATCGAGAGGGAAGACCATTGTGTTCCGCGTATGGCTCTGGAGCACTGTACAGCATCTAGCCAATGCTAGAGATGGAAACAAAAATTATGGAGGTCTCACTTAAAATCCCTGAAGGACTCTCATTTGTAAACCATTTATCCTAAATTTAACCAGATGCACTCGTAGCGGACATGGTTGAGCAGGTCACATCTTCAGCACAATGTTTCTTCAGCTGATCTTCTTCCTGATCTGAGCCAAGACTGCACATAAATTTCTGGATTAAATTTTTCCAATGGTGGCTCAATACTTCTTAGGAAAATTAGTCTTCCAGATCGTTCTATCAACAAACTCTTTCTTTGTTTAGTGTGAATGTCATTCATAGCACCACATGATCTTTCGCATTCAGATGTGGAAATTGGAATTGAATCAGTTATTTGTAGTAATTGATCATTGTCCTTAGGTTTCATGTTCGTGTCCACATATTCCCTAAATGCCTGAATGTAATTACTCTTGTCTTGAAGTCGAAAAACCTCACATATATTAGAATGCTCCTATCTCCATAAATTATGTCAATATCTTGCGGTCAATGGTTTGTCGCTAGAAGATCTTTGAACAAAACTTCAGTCCTCTGCTTTCTTTCATTTTCTGTGCTGCTTTGCTTGGTCTGAGAACCTATATGGGACGCATGAAATTTTCAGCAAGACTTCGTTAAAACTGGCCACTGTTTATTTGAACCACTTTATGGTTGTTGTTTAACTCAATGTGTTTAAAGACTTCGTTTTCAGCTGCTTTAGTTGCGTCCTCAGCATAAAAAGTCTTTTCAGCTTCGATGATTGTCATATATCTTCTGTGAAGAAACAAAAATAGATCTGAGGGCACAATTAGAGTACCGTACATAACTACTGAATTTATAAGAGATTCAGATGAAGTCAAAATTTTGCTAAGGCCTGCATATTTAGACCTTTATCTGGAATCCTTGTATTTATCAGCAGCAGCTTCTATGCAAAGTTTGGCAAGAAATCTATAGGTATTCCAAACAGATTTCACCCTTCTAGCACTTGAGGCAACGCATCTGACAGTAAATATTTTCCTACCTTTATTCAGTTTTTCACCAAGATCTGCTAAACTTTCTCTAACCTGTGCTTCATTTTTAGGGGACATGCTACAGACAGAATAGTTTATCAAAGAAATATTAAAATGAGTACGACTTTCAACCTTATCTGTCGTGTCATGTACAGCTATTTCGAGTCTGTGGTTAGCACAGTGCCAAACAATGTTCCGTAACGTCATAGCAAATCCATTTCTCTTTCCTAACGTTATGGAGACCCTATCGCTTGCAAATCCAACAAAGTCGTCTTTGATGTAATAATGAGAAAAACCGTAAGAACTCAGATTTTTCAAAATGCCATCCTTGACTTTAAGTTCAATGAGATCCCAAAAACTGAATGAACTACAGTGTTTTCTGATACGGCACATCTCAAACACAACACACATACTATTAAATTACTGCAAGTAGAAGACTCTTCTATCATAACACTTATTTTGATATTATTTTTTAGAAGGTGATTAGTTATTTTCTTCCTCATTTCTGTAGAGATATGATCAGTAATGTTGGTACAATTGAACTTAGAACGTAAGACTCTTCCCATATCCAAACCATTTTGTTTCTGGACTTGAATGTTTATTGGAAAATCAGTGAATGGTCTTCCTAGCTTTGCCTCTTTGTATGCTGCCCTAAACAGCCTACTTGTGGTCTAACAGTGATTAACTGACATTTTATCTGCGCCTCTTTCTAAAGACTTGCTCTCAACACTAGCCTTAGCCTGTTCTGCACTTCTGTGACTCATTGATTTTTTATTTCATGGATTTTCTTTCTTACTGTATTCTTCTTTACTCTATTCTTCTGCATTTCTTTAATATTCCCAAAATAAATAACTTCCCATCAACCCACTCTTTAGCTGATTTTAATACTGATCCTTACTGTGGTACCAAACCATGCCTGCTAGCTTCATTACAGTAAGAACAACCAAGATATTTGCTTTTTATTACTAGCTAGCTGTTTTCAGTTTTAAAGTCATTCTACTGAGACTCCGACTAGCATTCTGGATAATCTAGATTCAACTAACTTACTTGACCAGAAGGAATGATTTTATTACCTCCTATATTCTTAAGTTCCTCCACAAAATCTTTGTCCTTTGTGATGATCGTTCTTTTCGAACGGCCTGGTTGGTCACAGCTAGCACTGTTCTCTTCAACGCTCCTGTTATCATTTGAAGTTTCTCTTTAGACACTATTTAACCAGTTATTTGTACACACACACACACACACACACACACACACTCTCTCTCTCTCTCTCTCTCTCTCTCTCTCTCTCTCTCTCTCTCCACACACAGTATCAAACGAAACAGGCTCAATTAAAACAATGGCACAGCGTGACGCTGGAAGCACGCAACCAAGCGGTTACCGCCAAAAGAATGCGCTTCTATTTTAGTTTCGAGTTTTGCCTCGAGATAACTCTGAACAAGTAAGTAATCATTCCCAATTTTCCTTTCTGAAATCCATTTGACAAATTACAGTTGGATTATTTTTTACAAATTTGAAAACGAAGTTTAACAGTTACACTAAAAACGAGTTAGGATTTTAGGGGGGGCCGGCCGGAGTGGCCAAGCGGTTCTAGGCGCTACAATCCGGAACCGCGCGACCGCTACGGTCGCGGGTTCGAATCCTGCCTCGGGCATGGATGTGTGTGATGTCCTTAGGTTAGTCAGGTTTAAGTAGTTCTAAGTTCTAGGGGACTTATGACCTCAGCAGTTGAGTCCCATAGTGCTCAGAGCCATTTGAACCATTTTAGGGGGTACTCCATACCGGCGTGTAGTGGCCCAAGTACAGCACTATCTACGGCAGCAATTGGAGCAGCAGTTGGCACCATAGTGACACAATGAACTGTTACATCGGTTACTTCAAGGACAACTCCTCGCCAGACGTCCTGTAGCGTACATTCCACTGACCCCAAACCATCATCATTTGCGACTTTGGTTGTGTCAAGCGAGACCTCATAAGTGGGCAGGGTGGAGGTCTGTTGTATTTTCTGATGAAAGATGACCCTGCCTCAGTGCCAGTGACGTCCGTGTGTTAGTTAGAAGGCGGCCAATTGAAGGTCTGCAACTAACCTGCTGTGTGCTAGTCACTGGACCTACACCTGGAGTTATGGTCTGTGGTGTAATTTCGTACGACAAGAGGAACACTCTTGGTTATTCCACGCACTCTGAGTGCAAATTAGTACATCAATCATGTGATTCGACACGTTGTACTACTATTCGTGAACAGTATTTCAGGGGGTGTTTTCTAACAGGATAACAGTCGTTCACATACAGCTGTTGTAACCTAACATTCTCTACAGAGTGTCGAGATGTTGCTTTGGCCTGCTCAATCAACAGATCTGTTTCCAGTCGAGTATAAGAGGGACATCTTCGAACGACAACTGCAGTGTCATCCTGAAACAGCATTAGCGATGCCTGTACTGACCGACCATGTGTAACACGGATGGAACTCCATCCCACAATATGCTTGCACAATACAGTGCATGCACATCTGCCTGCTTGCATTCAACATTCTGGCGGCTACAACAGTTATTAATGTACCAGCATTTCACATTTACGACGGATAATCTCGCACTTATATTAATCTGTGATCTTACAATGTTAACCACTTAAATATGTTATCTAGACAAATGTATTCCCGAAATTTCATTATTCTACATTAATTATTTTTTTATGTTGCTTTCTTTTGTCTGTTAGTGTACATATGAATTACAACTTGCATGTATTGGGAGAGAGTATCATAGCATTCAAAATAAAGAAAACATTAACATTTCCTCACATACACATATCTAGTGGGAGCATGATATTTCCGTCTTGTCACCATGTCTCTCTCCAAGATGCACCATTTTTCCACTGTTAAAGCATATGCCATGTCATTTCCTGTCTTACCTCTAGCTGTTACATTAAGGACCTGCAGTCCCTCTCTCTATCGACTACACAATCAGAATAATGGTACAAATGGCTCTAAGCACTATGGGACTTAACATCTGAGGTCATCAGTCCCCTAGACTTAGAACTACTGAAACCTAGCTAACCTAAGGACATCACACACATCCATGTCCGAGGCAGGATTCGAACCTGCGACCGTAGCAGCAGCGCGGTTCTGGACTGAAGCGCCTAGAACCGCAGCGGCCGGTTTCATAATAATGTTTTTTATTGTGACTTCTGAAATTTTCCCGGCGTATTTCTTCTTCTAATAATTTCCGGGTATGTTTTTTATTTCTTAATATATGGGTGATGTCATGTCTCTATGTCCATCCCTCTGTAAAAATAATAACAAACTCCATATATTTTTTCCAAGTGGTCCGCGAGCTCACTCTCAAACATTAGCACAGGTATCTCTGTCACTTTGGGAGCAGATAGTACTGTTATTCTAATACAGCTCTTCCTTGGTACAAACTTCTAGCTTTCAGATTTCCACAATCTTTGATCTAGTGCTTATGTCACAAAAAAGTTCGACTACTTAATATGTATTATTACAGATATCCTATATGATTATGTCATATTCTGATTGTATTGTGTTACTGACACTTTTTTACCATTTTTGCAAATTTTCCTATATTATAGAGTGTGACCTTTTCCACCATGTACGAACTCAAGGGATTGATCGACGAGAGGATGCAGAACAAAAAAGGTCTGATGAACTTATATCCGTAAATGCACGGTTTACACGCTAAAGACTGTTTATTCAATCATACTTCGTTACAGAGACTGCGGTTCAATACGCGCTGTACCATGCAACCACAATTACAGTATGCATGGTTTCCTCCTAGAGGGTGGTACTTTCCCTCATACATTATTCCCTAACGCCTTCTCCTGCCATAGTAATTGGTAATGTTGTGTCTGATTCACTTCTCTCGCTGACTTACCTTGTAGTGGATATGATACTTCGTTATACATAATGATTCAGTATTCGAATCGCAGGCTCGCCGACATGGTGTTTACTTACGAAAAGGCAAATGGCAACTGACGGCGGGCAGAAAGGTTGTATCAGGAGATCTATCCCCGCTGACAACACTCACAGCATTCAATGTTTGCAACAGTGTTTCGCCGTTTGTCTGAGACAGGGTCGTTTCAGGAAGCAGCAGATCATGAAGGACATACCCAAAATGTTCAGACACCCGACTTTGAGGAAAATGTGATTAACAGTGTGGAAGGCGACTGCTGTGTCAGTACCAGGCAGCTGGCCCAGCAGTACATGGTAAGCTAGACGACCGTGTCGAACATTCTCCATGACAACTGTTACGATCGTTATCACTTACAGTGTGTGCAGGGGTTACTGGCGACAGACTTTCTACATTGGGAGCAATTTTGTCACTGGTTTCTTCACCAAGCAGCCACAACGCTGGGATCTGTGCTATCCATCCTAATCACAGGTGAAGCCACGTTCATGCAGAGTGGTACATTCAACTTTCATAACAGTTATCTGTGGGCTAGTATGCAGAACCCCCATTGTATGGTGACAGTAAATCATCAGCATCGGTGCAGCTGGAATGTGTCAGCTGGAATAACTGGCGACCATATTTTGGTATCAGTATGACTTCGATGTCACCTAACAGCTGGAACTATTGGCGTTTCTTGCGGGTGACTTTGCCTCCCCTACTGAAAGAAATGCCATTGATGATTCGAAGGATTATGTGGGTGCTACATTATGGTGGTCCAGACCACTTCGCCATTAAGGTCCAGACGCATCTCAATCGTGTCTTCCCTGGTCGATGGATCAGAAGAGGGGGTCCAGTTGCATGGCCTGCTCGTTCACTGGATCTCAACCCATGCAATTTCTTGTTTAAGGACCATCTCAGAAGTATCGTGTATGCAGAGCCCATTTCAGATGTGGAGACACTGGAACAGCGTATTCATGCTGCCTTTGGCACTGTACAGATGCAGCCTGATTGATGTGAATGAGTGAGATAGAACATGCTACGGTGTGTACACGCATGCATTGAGGTACATGGTAACCATTTTCAACACATACTGTAACTGTGACTCCATGGTACAGCCCATATTACACTGCAGTCTCTAAAACAATGAATGGTGTAATAAATGTCTCTAACACGGAAACCATGCATTTCTAGACATACACTATGTGATCAAAAGTATTCGTACACTCCCAAAACATACTTTTTTCATATTAGATGCATTGTGCTACCACTTACTGCCAGGTACTCCATATCACCGACGTCAGTAGTCCTTAGACATCGTGAGAGAGCAGAATTGGGAGCTCTGCAGAACTCACGGACTTTGAACGTGGTCAGGTGATTGGGTGTCACTTGTGTCATACGTCTGTACGCGAGATCTCCACACTCCTAAACATCCCTAGGTCCACTGTTTCCGATCTGATAGTGAAGTAGCAGCGTGAACGGACACGTACAGCACTATAATGTACAGGCCGACCTTGTCTGTTGACTGATGGAGACCGCCGACAGTTGAAGACGGTCGTAATGTGTAATACGCAGACATCTATCCAGACCATCACACAGGAATTCCAAACTGTATCAGGATCCAATGCAAGTACTATGAAAGTTAGGTGGGAGGTGAGAAAACTTGGATTTCATGGTCGAGCGGCTGCTCATAAGCCACACATCACGCCGGTAAATGCCAACCGACGTCTCACTTGGTGTAAGGAGCGTAAATATTGGACGACTGAACACTGGAAAAAACGTTGTGTGGAGTGACGAATCACGGTACACAATGTGACGATGCGATGGCAGGGTGTACGTATGGCGAATGCCCAGTGAACATCATCTGCCAGCATGTATAGTGCCAACAGTAAAATTCGGAGGCGGTGGTGTTTTTCATGGAGAGGGCTTGCACCCGTTGTTGTTTTGCGTGCACTGTCACAGCACAGGCCTAAATTGATGTTTTAAGCACCTTTTTCCTCACTGTTGAAGAGAAATTCGGGTATGGCGATTCCATCTTTCAACACGATCGAGCACCTGTTCATAATGCACGGCCTGTGGCGGAGTGGTTATAAACAATAACATCCCTGTAATCGACTGGCCTGCACAGAGTCCTGACCTGAATCCTACAGAACACCTTTGGGATGTTTTGGAACGCCGACTTCATGCCACACCTCACCGACCGACATCGATACCTCTTCTCAGTGCAGCACTATATGAAGAATGGGCTGCCATTCCCCAAGAAACCTTCCAGCTCCTGATTAAACGTGTGCCTGCCAGAGTGGAAGCTGTCGTCAAGGTTAAAGGTGGGCCAAATCCATATTGAATTCCAGAATTACTGTTGGAGGGCGCCACGAACTTGTAAGTCGTTTTCAGCTAGGTGTCTGGATACTTTTGATCACATAGTGAAAGTTCATTAGCCCATATTTGTTCCATAACCTCTCATTGATCAGTCCCTAGAGTCTGTACATGGTGCAAAAAATCATCCTGTATTTGTAAATGTAGAAATGTATATATACAAGATTTTTGGTACTATTTTTTTTACCATCCAATTGTGACCCACTAGAACATCTAAAATTATTTCTTTAAAATTTCAAGACGCATGGCACTAACTGACAAAGCTAACACTAAAAAATGTATGCACATACATCAACTGCTGTGGAAGCTGTATTGACGTTATTCAGTTGTGAACAGACACACAGCTCAGTTACTCTATTTTGTGTGTTAGTTTCCCGCAGGGGCTCGCACCGACACTGAGGCGCTGGAGGCAGTGTTAGAGGTGGAGGCGGCTAGATGTTTCATTTACATGAGTTGCGACGTTGCAGCATTGTTGGGCCTGCTGGCCGGTATTCCCAGGGCTGATTATAGGCTCACACCGCCAGCGTCCGTGCCCGCAGTGCTGGGGATCGGCTGCTATGGCAGTGACTTACGTCAGCAGTGCTGACAGAAGTGCGGCATCTCGTCTGAAATTTTTTCAGAGGCAAATCGACGGATACTCATGAATGCTACAGTTCTCTACAGCTGCATTTTGTTGTGTGGTGACAGAGGCTTCGTGACTTCTGTGGGTTGATAACTTGGTAAATAGAAATAATTAATTTTTTGCTGCAGCGTGGCCATTTCTTAGTCTCCTTTGTGTGGTGGGGACGTGTATATATACTCCTAATCTATTTACGAGTCTTATAGTGACATCACACACTAATATTGGAGAAGTTCGTTTCATATTACATGGCTTTTTATTCCGCAATGTTGACGTGACGTTGACTCAGTGTTGTGACACAGCATGATGTGAAGTTGAAATAATTTTGATGTGCCGTCATGACATGATGTCAGGGTGCTGTTTTGGGACATGATATAATGTTGATTTTATGGTGAGAGCTGTTTAACAGAACTTGCATGACTGAATAAAATATGAACAATTTTAGAAAAATACGAAAAATTGTGGAAAAATATATAAAATTAATGGAAAAATATGAAAGATGGGAAAACTACATAAAATTGCGGAATAATGAGGGTGCATGCACATCTGCTCAGGTGTGGTCTTGGCTGGTGCCTCGAATGATGATACATAGGTAATACTAAATTTAATTTGATAGTAACAAATAGAGCTTGAGTGACATGACTCAATGTAATTACAATAAAACTTATTATTAACAGGCTAACTGTATCCCTACACTCTACACCTCCAGAGTGAAGTCACCCATTCAAGTGATCCAGTTATAAAATATGAGGACAGAGTGGTTGAACCTCATAGGATGGGGGGAGGGGGGCAGGTAGCAGGCTGTGGTGAGGGTGAGGGCGAGAGGGAGGGGGGCTAAGGGTTCCCCTGGAAGACTTTGATCAATTGCGTTGGTTCTCCAGCGGTAAGGGAGTGCAGTGTGACCTTGAGTAAAAGTTGTGCAAGTGTGTAACAACACACTGGTAGTCCGTATCGGTGACTTTGGGATAAGATCGTTATTGCAGCCAGAATTGGCACTGATAACCTACTGCTGTCTTCTCATCTTTCGCCACAGTCCTCTACAATGACGGTCTGTAACGACCACTGAACACACACTTTTGGCTGCATTGTAACGTAGCGGATTATGTTTTTCCACATTCTCTATATGCGATATAAACCCTCTTTACAGTGTCTCTTGAAACATCAAACACTTCAGCTACCTTGGTTCGGAAAAATCCACGTAAGAGTACTAACAATTTCCCCCCCTTGAGTTCGCTCAACTATGACACAATGCAGTCACAAGTACACACAACACTGTTCTAACCTCGACTAACAGTTGGAGTGTACTGAGGAAATTGCACAGATGCTTTTTGTGGTCAAATACAACAGCACCACCTGCAGGCTTGGCCAGCATCTGCATTTATGTTCAAGCATGCATAACTCGTAGTGTTTCCATATTTTTTTCCAACACCTGTATTTCGTTCTAACGTGAGCAATAGTCTATAACTGGCTACATCCAGTTTCCTCGATGGCTGCCACAACTGCCTCTTCAACAATCTGAATGAGGCACCTAGACTAACAAATCGGTGCAGAAGGTGAACAAATTACAAATAAGTCTTGCTATAAACTTGAGATAAGTTTAAATGGTTTTCTGAAGGTATTTGGAACTTTATGCCTTGAAGGTTACGTTCAATAATAGACTAGTTTAACAAAACAATGGCTCTGAGCACTATGGGACTTAACTTCTAAGGTCATCAGTCCCCTAGAACTTAGAACTACTTAAACCTAACTAACCTACGGACATCACACACATCCATGCCCGAGGCAGGATTCGAACCAGCGATCGCGCGGTTCCAGACTGTAGCGCCTAGAATCGCTCGGCCACTCCGGCCGGCCCAGTTTAACACACCTAGCGGAAATTTACGACGAATACAGACAATACTTGCTGCTGTTGTATGTGGGGTGGAAGTGGGGAACATATAAGTAACTGGAACTCAATAACTCGATATAACAATTATAATATGTACACAACACAATATTACGTTTCGGCAATCAACTTCCTAAGAGCTTTGTTTACGTCGCTGTTCTAAAATTTCGAACACTTCGTTAAAAGAATGTGGTCTACGAGCGGGAAAAGCTGGAAATATTGCAATAGTCACGTAAGTTCCCACTTTGCAATGAAGGGGAAACGATTTTATGGGGAAGATATCACTACCAAAATTCGGGGACTTCACAGCTATGGGGCTAACCACATTGCCAACTCGTTTGGTCTCAATAGTAGTGTCTCTGTTAACAATCATTTCTGCACAAACAGTGGACAAAGAACTGAAAAGAAAAAATTCTCGTGAAGTCACCGGGATGAAACTGCAGGCAATTTAAGATACTGAGTTCTGTCCTTGCCACCACGTCAGTACACTGTGTTATTGCAATCATCATAATCATATAAACGAGCAAAACACGTATGGAATGTTTGCTAGTGTAATTGTTTGAGTTGTGTATATATTGTATTTGATAATTATGGAAGAATTAGCGTCGACTGACGCAGGGAGTATGCATTACGTGAACAAGGAAAGTAAAGAAAAGTATCCGGGCCGAGTCGTGTAGTCTTCAAGGTTTTCCTGAAACGCGACAGCGGAGGACAATATGCTTGTTACCTGTTTTATCAGTGGCTGTGCGACAGACGTACATACCAGAGCCGACAATTAGATAATGGACGACACACGCCTATAGACTTCGTGGCACTGAAGTCTGGCAGAACGTTCATAATCGGGTATTATCGACCATATAGTTTGTAAAATGTAAGCCGCCTAAATGGAAAAGTTCTATCCTTCGCACACACTGGAACTTTTACTTCACGAAGTTTAAAAGTTTTGTGTTTTGAGTGTATCTGTCAAGTGTAGGTAACTGTAATGTGTGCGTGTAATGTGGTCTCATCTTTGTGTTCGATGGTAATAGAAGAGAGCCGGCCGCTGTGGCCGAGCGGTTCAAGGCGCTTCAGTCCGGAATCGCGCTGCTGCCACGGTCGCAGGTCCGAATACTGCCTCAGGCATGGATGTGTGTGATGTCCTTAGGTTGGTTAGGTTGGTTAGGTTTAAGTAGTTCTAAGTCTAGGAGACTGATGACCTCAGATGTTAAGTCCCGTAGTGCTTAAAGCCATTTGAATCATTTGATGGAAGAGAGAGAGTGAAATCCGGTACTGGTACATAACTTATTTCTCTCGAATAGCACCAAGGGGCCGCTGAGCTTAACGTCCCCATCTGACGGACGGGTCACCATCAAAACTGTCACATGCCCGCACTTCATGAGACACTGCAGAGAAGTTTTAAATTTAATCCAGGACACTGGCTCAATGTCTGGTGATCAAGAACTTCACACCACCACCGCTCTTCCCATTTGCCGTAAAGGCAAATGGAGACCACCCAACACCACGTTGCGTACCCATGCGATTACCCATCCAAGTACTGCCCACGTTCGACCTTTCTTAATTTAGGTAATCTGACTAGAATCGTTGTATTCAACGAGGAAAGGCCGTTAGCACTGCGTAGTTTGGCATGGGTATACACTTATTTGGACAGTTGTGCGTGAGTAGCAGCTGTGTACATACTACAGGCAAATGATACAGACGGCCTCCCCACAGACTTTCTCAAACAAAACTGTTCTCATACTGATTATAATTTGTTCCTAGCCACCCTTCTTTTCACTGATGAGGAATTTCTCAGACGAGTGCAGGATAGAAAACGTCCTACATCTGGGCTAAGTAGCAAGTTCTCTAAGTAACATCCGAAGAGAGCCAGGAATGATTCAGCGTCAACCTCTTGGACACGGTCCTTGGTGATCGTCTGATAGATTCATAAATGCGTTACTGACTACATTAACCCTCGTTATGGAGCAGGAGACTCCAGTTGTGTTGTAGAATACCTTATTTGGCAAAATTAAGAAGTTAGCCTACGGAGACTACGGGTATTACATCCAGAAAAGTTCTGGCAGTCCAGGTCATGGAAAGTAACGAGATCCACGTTCAACATTTCTAAAATAACGAGAATTTTCTTACTTTATCGTTGTCAAGCACTTACTGGCATTAATTTTGAAGCCTCCTAACAATTTATTTGCGTTCGAATTTCTAAGTTAATGCATTTATGGGAAAAAAGTTACTTAAAAATTAGCATATGAGATACACTGCACCACAAACGCTTTCAAATGTATTATACTTTTTTTATTTTGACTGCGACATATTTTTAATAGTGCACATATTTGCACATCTGAAAAATCAATATCTGCTGGTGGGCAATATTCAGTACCATGTTGCTTTGCTCCACTTTGCACATTGTAATATGCTTGAGCCCTCTTTAATGTGCTGTCCATAAGGTGGTGGAAATGGTGCTACTGAAGCCTGTCCCACTCTCCTGAAGTCATCCACTGTGTGAGGAGAGTTCCAGTGCCGATGCACCCTATGTTCCAATTGCTTCCATGCATTCTCAGTCAGGCTCAAGTCAGCAGTTACCATTGTCATTTACGTTGATTTTTGCCCCCTGGAGGAAGGTGTTCACGAGGTTATATCTCTTTATATGCCAGAATTGTCCACTAGAAAGACTTTCACTTCCCATAAAGCATTGATGTTCTTTGCTCACGTAGAAATTCAAATATTAAGATTATAAACCTGATTACTCAGTCATTTTCATACACCAAAGTAAACCATGTAACAACATCCCATTTCTACATCTACATCAATACGCCACAAGCCACCTTACGGTCTATAGAGGAGGTAAATTCAGATATCACTATCATTTACGCCTTTCATGTTCCACTCGCGAATGGTGCATGGGATGAGAAAATGTCGTTAAGTTTCCATATGAGCTATAATTTCTCTGATTTTTTCCGTCACGGTCATTTCGCGAGATGTGTCTCAGAGGAAATTTTGGAAATTTGTGGTAAGGTCTTATGGGACCAAGCTGCTGAGGTCATCGGTCTCTAAGCTTACACGCTGTTCAATCTAACTTAAACTAACTTACGACTTACGCTAAGGACGACACACACACCCATGCCCGAGGAAGGACTCGAACCTCCGACTAGGGTGGGGGGGGGGGGGGGAGGGGAGCCCCGCGCGGACCGTGACAAGACGCTTCATACCGCGCGGCTACCACGCGCGGCAGTCTCAGAGGAATTAATTTGTTGCGCAAATCTCCTTGGTACGTTAGTTTTCGTATTTTTAACAGTAAACTTCACTGTGATGCATAACGCCTCACTTGAAACGTCTACACAGGAGTTTCATGATCATCTCCGTAACGCTTGCACGAAACTGTGACGCCGCGCGGGATTAGCCGAGCGGTCTAAGGCCCTGCAGTCATGGACTGTGCGGATGGTCCCGGCGGAGGTTCGAGTCCTCCCTCAGGCATGGGTGAGTGTGTTTGTCCTTAGGATAATGTAGGTTAAGTAGTGTGTAAGCTTAGGGACTGATGACCTTTGCAGTTAAGTCCCATAAGATTTCACACACATTTGAACATTTTTTTTTGAAACTGTGACGAAACTTGCCGCTCCTTGTTGGATCTTCCATATCTTTTTCATGAATCCTGAAAGGACCCCAGATTAACGAGCAATATTCAAAAAATGGTTCAAATGGCTCTGAGCACTATGGGACTTAACATCTATGGTCATCAGTCCCCTAGAACTCAGAACTACTTAAACCTAACTAACCTAAGGACATCACACAACACCCAGTCATCACGAGGCAGAGAAAATCCCAGACCCCGCCGAGAATCGAACCCGGGAACCCGGGCGCGGGAAGCGAGAACGCTACCGCACGACCACGAGCTGCGGACGAGCAATATTCAAGAATCGGTCGGAGCAGTGCTTTGTAAGTCACGTCTTTCGTTGGTGTGCTATAATCCCTTAGGATTCTTCCAATGAATCACATCCTGGTATCTGATTTTCCAACAACTGGTATTATGTGATCATTCGACTATAGGTCGTTCCAGATCACGATTGTTCCTGTTTCCAGTGTCTTAGCGCCAACAGTGTAATCAAACAGTAATACGGCTCTCCGCCTATTTATATTTAATAAGTTACATTTATTTACGTTGAGGATCGCTGCAACAAATGTCAATCCTCTTCATGTCTTCCTGGATTTCACGATTGTCTTCTGGCGTTGCAGCCTACTTACAGGCAACAGCATCAGATTAGATTATATGTACTTTCATTCCTATTGATCCGTAGTGAGGAGGTCCTCCAGGGTGCAGAAGATGTCAGAAAAACAATAATACATAGCTGTGGCGCTATATATCAGCACAGTGTTAAAACTGTAGAGACGACATCAGATATGTCTGACAGGAATCTATATAGAAGAAATAGCACCAGTTTCTCGAATGGCGCCAGTGGCGGTCCAGCATAGTTCCCAGTCACTTCACTATACACATCGAGTACAGCTACTTTCAGATGGCTATGCCGGAAATCAGACCTGCAACGGCGCGCGACATCTATCGGATACTAACGATCGGACGCCGCCGCAATCCTGCTGAGAGGAAGCATTCACATATCCACTGGCATGTAGTACAGCGATCGATACACTATGTTTCCTTAGACACAGAGACACGTGCAGTGTGGTACCTAACATTGGTGGTAAAAATGTCACCCGATCCTGACTCCATGCTATTCATATGACAGATTCGCCATTGTGGTCACAGTGTTAAATTCTGGAGAACGATGAACACCGCCTAGTATGCGGCCCCTTGGCAGAAGTGTGGCGTTTGGCGACACAAATGATCGTTTTCTTTCTTCGAATGGGACAACACAACATTGAACCACGGTTTACATTCTTCTCGAACGGGACGTACTACCCACGAACTAAAACGAATGCAGTAATGTGGCTTAGAGGGCAGACGATGCTCTATTACTTCAGGGATGGCTCAAATAATGTGATGGACTTTTGGACCTTATTGCAGGAACGACATATGAAGATCGTGACCAATCCGAAATATCGCCAGCATTTCTGTAACTTCCTATGGAGTGCGTTTCAAGACCCCCGCATAGCTGGAACGTCCAGGGTAGGAGAAGTTAAATTACCGATGCGATGAAAGAATGAACAGAAGATAAGAATCAGTGAATACCACATGCGTACGAGAGAACATACCCAGATGACAGACGAGCAGCGTGGGGATGAGGGGTGGGGTGTGGGGAGGGTGGGATTAAAAATATGGCGCTCCATTGTGCTGTGTGTTTCTTTCTTTATGTTACGCGAAAGTAGTTTCAAGTTTATGTAAGTTTCAAGCAATACGGAAATATTATTTGTGGTATGACACTAAAGTGGCTGCTACTGAAATTTAATTTTACTAAACTGTTATATATGTACCAGGCTTTGCTTTAATATGTGAAAGACATTCATTAAAATTTGAAGCGTAGTTGGAGAAGTGTTTCTTTTAACATAATTTTATTGGGTTTTCCAATTTCTGATGTCTTTCCAAAGTATACTACGTTATTACACGTCACTCTGGTTTATAGTTGTACCATTCAGCTTATAAAATTTGTTAATCTAAAAAAAAAAGTGTTTAAGACAACCGCTTGCGTTAAGCGGGAGATCCGGGTTCGAGTCCCGGTCTGGCACAAGTTTTCAACTTTCAGCATCTAATTATTTCGATGTTCTATTGTGATTGACTTCGGTCTTTCCTTCGAAATTAAATATGGATATGTCATTTCATTTTGCTTCGACCCTATGCCAGAGTTCATCAATCGCCGTGGTTGGTGAATGGTGGCGCGTCTGTTTCTTGTCAACTCACGACCAAATGTGTTCAGTGGGTGACAGATGTTGAGAGCATGCTAGCCAGGGCAACAGTCGAACGCCTTCTATATTGAGGTAGGTGAGGAAAGCAGGGGAAACACGAGATCTTCCATTATCTTGTTGGCAGATAACGTCACGGAGACGCTGAAGACAGGGCAAAGGCGCCGGCCTTAACGCATCAGAAATGTAACGTTTGCTGCTCAAATTATCGGCTCTTCTTACCGGAGGTGACTTGGTTGTATATGCTATTGCACTCCATACCATAACTCCAGGGGCTGGGCCCGTACGACTGTGTCAGTGTTCGTTCTCCATGGAACTTCCACACAAGGATACCTCAATTGTAGTTACTACATAGAACCAAAACGCGTCTGAAAAGGTAATATGGTGCCACTCCTATACCCAGTCTTGTCTTTCTGTTCTGCTGCCACATTAAGAGAATCCATGACAATGGTGATCGTTCTGGCAGCCCATGGTGGTGCAGACGTCATCACACTGCTTCCAAACAATCTCATTTACTGACTGAAGGTACGTGAAGTGACTGTGCGATCCTGCATGCCGAGGGAACAATACGTCTGTCCCCTCGGGCGCTAATTGACGTCCCGCATGGAGTTGAGTATGGCTCTCCTGAGCCTAACGCTTCCACAATCGCGCGACAGTCGCCAACCAAAGCGAGCAGCAATATCACAGATCGGTTAACCACATTCTCGATAGGCCACCATCATTCCATTCTCGAATTCCGACAAGGGCTGGTAGACGTCTCTCCTTACGCGACTTATCCTTCTTCATAGACAGAATGAGGATTGAGTTACTCCTGCCTCATTTGTGCGGATGTGCTGAAATGATAACTATTTTTGTATTGAAGCATATAATATACTTCATGTCAGTTTCAAGTTTGGTGCATGTGGCCTTCGTGGTGCTGCAATTTTATTGGCCAACAGTGTTATTGGAGCGACTTACTTACCTCCATCCCCCTTTGGCTCAATCATGATTGGATTTACATGTTCTGATGCTGACGTGATATACACTCTGAAAAAAGACGCACCGCGCAGGAATTATACGAATGGGACAGAAATCCATAGATGTAATGTACAAGCACAGACATACAAATGATTACAATTTCAGAAAAAAATTGGATGATTAATTCAAGGGAAGGAGATTCACAAATTGAGGAAGTCAATAACGCGTTGGCCCACCTCTGGACCTTATGCAAGCAGCTTTTCGGTTTGTCATTTACTGATAGAGTTGTTGGATGTCCTCCTGAGGGATATCGTGCCAAATTCTGTCCAGTTGGTGCGTTTGACTGCCAAAATGCTGAGATGGTTGGAGAGCCCTGCCCATAATGCTCCAAATGTTCTCATTTGGGGAGAGGTTCGGCGACATTGCTGGCCAAGGCAGGGTTAGGGAAACACGAAAACAAGCAGTAGAAGCTCTGGTCTGATGGTCTGGGGTGTCATTTATGTTCAGGGGCGTCATTTCATTTCGTAGCTAGACCCCTTTGGTTGTCATCCGCCGCAACCTTACAGCATAGCGGTTCGTCGTCGATATTGTACGCCTCGTTTTGTTGCCCTTCATGGCAAGCCATCCTGGCATTATATTTCAGCAAGATAATGCCCACCCGCACAAGGCGATAGTTTTTACTGTTGATCTTCGTGCTTGCCAAACCCTACCTTGGCCAGCAAGGTAGCTAGATCTCTCCACAACTGAGAACATTTGGAGCATTATGGGTAGGGCCCTCCAACCATCTTGGCATTTTGGCAGTCTAACGCACCAACTGGACAGAATTTGGCACGATATTCCACAGGAGGGCATCCAACAACTCTATCAATAAATGCCAAACCGAAAACATGCTTGCGTAAGGGTCAGATGTGGACGGACAAGTTACTGACTTCCTCAATTTGTGAAACTCTTTCTCTTGAACAAGTCATCCAATTTTACTGAATTTGTGATCATTTGTTTGTGTGTACATTTTCATTACATTTACGGATTTTTGTCCCATTCGGATAATTCCTTCAAAGTTGGTCGTTTCTTTGTTTTAGAGTGAAATTTTTCTCTCTTCCATTATTCGCAATGCTTCTTTGCGATGTACGGGACTGTGATATGAATTACACGTAACATTCTTTCCGTCGATCACACGAAATTTGTACGGTAATCATTCAGTTTTCACGGGTGCATACATGGAACTATGCTGGTCTCTTATAATTAATTACTTAAAGGAATTGCGATGCTCCGCTTACAAATTCGTGCATTCCCTATAATGCATCCAGTGCTCCGATAATCTCTGATCTGAAACTTCCTGGCAGATTAAAACTTTGTGTCGGACCGAGACTCGAACTGGGGACCTTTGCCTTTCGCGGGCAAGTGCTTTACCATCTGAGCTACCCAAGCACGACTCACGCCCCGTCCTCACAGTTTTACTTCTGCCAGTATCTCGTTTCCTACCAAACTTCACATAAGCTCTCCTGAGAACCTTGCAGATTCATTCTGGAATCTCTGATCTCCTTTCGTCGTGATCTGAACACGTAACCACTATAAATCTTCCAACTATACTTTTATTTCTCAGACTTGTCCTTCTTTGTACGTATGCTTTTTACTGTCATTTCACGACATTTGGCATCAGTTTGTGGACTGAGTTATTCTCCTTCTAACTTATCGTGTCCTTCCTTGCTGATAACAGATTACTACCAACGGGAATATTTAACGTTAGATCGTGCACTAAAAATGCAGCTACGTCTGTGAGAGTATCGCTGAATCAAAATCTAATCGATGCCTGTAGGTTTGTCCTTCTGTTGTTAGCTCCAAATGTTATCATAAACTTTGTACCTCTAACAGCTATTTCTTTGGCATTCATGCCTTTACTCTTTATTCTCTGTAAAAAAAGCTTCCAGATACCAGTGCCGCTTCCGTGCTGTTATCTACGAAAGCTATCATTTCAACTCAACTGGCCTTCTAGTAAGATGTAGTTGCGGAGTTTTCCTCGTTTGTTTTACCGGCTGACCTGTCTTTATCTTCCTTCTTTGTTTTTGGGTTTTCAGAGTTTTTTTATCTGTTTCACTTATAGCGTTCGCCTGACGTACCCCTTCGACTTTGCTGTGGGGTGACACCTTCACTTTTGTTACTTTGCGTGCTTCAGCGAACGCTTCAATCTTTCTACGCTTGTTACATGAGCCTCATCTCTTCTATACTGTTCGTACATCACCTTTATCACCTGATAATAGCTGCGTGGTGCGTTCCTTACATTCTATTCTTTACAAAGTCGGCAACGAATGTATTTTTATTGGCTTTGTCTGATGTCCACGACGTGTTAGATTGACCATGATGTTGCTGAAGTAAGCAGGTTCTCGCAGTCCATTAGACCCTCTTGCCATTCGTAATTTCGTGTAATATCACGTCGTTCGTCGAAGTATTTCTTCTTTCCTTTCGTGTGCTACATGATCAGGATTATTATACTCTCCTAGTTATCAGTGTGACATGTATCATGAGGTATTAGTGTCGTTAAAAAGAAATTCCCGAAAGCTAAGATGAATAATAGAAAACATGCCAGCTGCGTTTCAGATACATTGAAGAGTCGAAATATTATGACCACCTTCTTAAACACGTGTTGGTCCACCTCAGGACCTCAATACCGTAGCAGTTCTCCATGGCATGGATTCCAAAAGTCCTTCACTCACGACCTCGATGTGGGCGGGACTTTATACCCAAGCCTGCTTCCATTTTCTCCTTCTTGAAAAAGTCCTTGTTAGGTCTTCCCAGATGTCTACGCACAGGTCAAGCAATTCCCGTAAATTACGGGGTGTTGGTTTGAGGGTGCAGAGATGGGCGCAAGATAGCATCCCAGATATGTTCCATCGTTTTCAGAACATGTGAATCTGATGGGCAAGACATCAAAGTGAGTTCACTATCGTGTTCCTCAAAGCACTGTAGCACAATTCTGGGTTTGCAACATGGATAATTATCCTGCTGGAAGGTGCCATCACTGTTGGGGAAGACATCGAGTACGAAGGGTTGCCAGTGGTGTTCACGTAGTCAACGGCTATCACAGTGCCTTTGGTACGTCTCATGAACGCCCAGGTCAATGTCCTCCATAGCATAATACTTCCTCCTCCGGCCTGTATTTGTGGTGCGGTGCATGTTTCGAGCAGTCGTTGGCGTGGACAGTGGCGTACTATATTTGGACACGACCATCAACCTGATGTAACAAGAAACGTTATTCTTTCGACCAGACGACACATTCCCTCGGATCAACGACCCAGTCTCGATAATCTAGTGTCCACTGCAATCGTAATTTACTTTATCGTTGGGTCAACAGGGGAACACGTAGTAGGGTCGACTGCTGCGGAGCCCTGTGTTCAACAATGTGCATGAACGGTGTGTACTCAAATACACTACTGGCCATTAAAATTGCTACACCACGAATATGACGTGCTACAGATGCGAAATTTAACCGACAGGAAGAAGATGCTGTGATATGAAAATGATTAGCATTTCAGAGCATACACAAGGTTGGCGCCGGTGGCGACACCTACAACCTGCTGACATGAGGAATGTTTCCAACCGATTTCTCATAGACAAACAGCAGTTGACCGGGGTTGCCTGGTGAAACGTTGTTGTGATGCCTCGTGTCAGGAGGAGAAATGCGTACCATCACGTTTCCGACTTTGATAAAGGTCGGATTGTAGCCTATCGCGACTGCGGTTTATCGAATCGCGACATAGCTACTCGCGTTGGTCGAGATCCAATGACTTTTAGCAGAATATGGAGTCCGTGTGTTCAGGAGGGTAATACGGAACGCCGTGCTAGGTCCCAACGGCCTCGTATCACTAGCAGTCGAGATGACAGGCATCTTATCTGCATGGCTGTAACGGATCGTGCAGCCACGTCTCGATCCCTGAGTCAACAGATGGGGACGTTTGCAAGACAACAACCATCAGCACGAACAGTTCGACGACGTTTGCAGCAGAATGGACTATCAACTCGGAGACCATGACTGCGGTTACCCTTGACGCTGCATCACAGACAGGAGCGCCTGCGATGGTGTACTCAACGACGAATCTGGGTGCACGAATGGCAAAACATCATTTTTTCGTATGAATCCAGGTTCTGTTTACAGCATCATGATGGTCGCATCCGTGTTAGGCGACATCGCTGTGAACGCACATTGGAAGCGCGTATTCGTTATCGCCATACTGGCGTATCACCGGGGTGATGGTATGGGGTGCCACTGGTTACACGTCTCGGTCACCTCTTGTTCGCATTAACGGCAATTTGAACAGTGGACGTTACAATTCAGATGTGTTACGACCCGTGGCTCTACTCTTCATTCGATCCCTGCGAAACCGTAGAAGAAAAAAAAAAAAAAAAAAAAAAAGGGTTCAAATGGCTCTGAGCACTATGAGCTATGAGACTTAACTTCTGAGGTCATCAGTCCACTAGAACTTAGAACTACTTAAACCTAACTAACCTAAGGACATTACACACATCCATGCCCGAGGCAGGATTCGAACCTGCGACCGTAGCGGTCACGCGGTTCCAGATTGTAGCGCTTAGAACCGCTCGGCCACCCCGGGCGGCGAAACCCTACATTTCAGCACGATAATGCACGACCGTATGTTGCAGGTCCTGTACGGGCCTTTCTGGATACAGAAAATGTTCGACTGCTGCCCTGACCAGCACATTCTCCAGATCTCTCATCAATTGAAAACGTCTGGTCAATGGTGGCCGAGCAACTGGCTCGTCACAATACGCCAGTCACTACTCTTGATGAACTGTGGTATCGTGTTGAAGCTGCATGGGCAGCTGTACCTGTACACGCCATCCAAGCTCTGTTTGACTCAATGCCCAGGCGTATCAAGGCCGTTATTACGCCCATAGGTGGTTGTTCTGGGCACTGATTTTTCAGGATCTACGCACCCAAATTGCGTGAAAATGTACTCACATGTCAGTTCTAGTATAATAAAGTTGTCCAATGAATATCCGTTTATCATCTGCATTTCTTCTTGGTGTAGCAATTTTAATGGCCAGCAGTGTACTTGTGACTGCACCAGCATACTACTCTGTCGTCAGATCTTGTACATATAGTCACTTACGCTACTTTACAAAGCGAACAACCCTCCAACTTTCGTGTTCTGTGGTGAGGCGTGCACGTCCAACATCTTATCGCCTTCTCGGGATTTCGCCGTTCTTCAACCACTTTCTGTACATTCTCACGGCGGTAGCACGCTATCAGGCGACCAGCTTCGCCGTTTCCGAGATTCACCTTCCCAGGTGCCTAGACATAACAAAGTGTCATTTGTTAAGTTTGCTGTTGTTAGTAGATTTCTCTATTTGCGGCCTGTATCGTCTCTAGAATGATTCCTTATTCGTCTCCGCTCCGCCTACATACTTTGCTTACGGCGTCACGTGCCAGGAACGCCACCAGGTGTCATTCTGTGTAGCGGTGGACAGTTGTCATCATGTTTTGGCTCATTAGCGTATGTTGCAAACGAAAGGCAGTGTGCCGGCATTTGGTGGCGGAGCGGTTCTAGGCGCTACAGTCTAGAACCGCGCGTCCGCTACGGTCGCAGGTTCGAATCCTGCCTCGGGCATGGATGCGTGTGATGTCCTTAGGTTAGTTAGGTTGAAGTAGTTCTAAGTTCTAGGGGACTGATGACCTGAGATGTTAAGTCCCATAGTGCTCAGAGCCATTTTTTTGAAAGGCAGTGTGTGAAATGGGTAGTTGAAAATGTGCAGATATTTGTCGTTTGGAACGCACGAGTTCAAGACCAGGCCGGATAGGTTATTATCATTCCTTTGTAAACGGAGAAGAATTTTTATTATATTCTTTACCTCTTAATGCAGTCTTGAAAGACTCTTCAAGGTACGACTGTAAAGAAGATGGCTTCAAATACCGGTTTTTTCATGTGGATTTCGTTTTTCTGTAGTGTTCCTAAATTATTTAACGTCGATGGCAAGATGGTTCCTTAGAAATGGCAACAACCTGTTTACTATCTCATAATTGCTCAATGCAAGCTTGCGCTGTCTCTAATGACCTAGTGCAGGCGAAACGTTAAAGAATATTCTATTTACTTCCACGACGTATATCCTCTTGACTTTTTCTGAAAGATAAGACATATCGAAGTAAAGAAATATATAGTTCACCAGCTTCATTGCAAGCAGTGGCAACGAGGCGTCGTTTCAAGTTTTGTTGCGGCATGTACTAGTATGCAGGCGACAGCCTCGAAGCCTCGTTGTGAAAGTTGAGTAGCACATCTCCCTCAATTCCCGCTTCTCACCGCCTTGTTTACATGCCATTTGCAAATGTCATGTATGTGTGAAGAAGTGGGCATGAGCAACTGCACACTCCACATTATCAGCTGCACATGGTTGCTGGGAGCCTTGCGTTATCAAAAGACTGACACTATAGCGCTGACTTCGTGCACTAACTGAACCCTCATAGTAATGAGATACGTATTTCAGGTGCCGTTGACTTTCTTGAGGGCTTACGAAAACTTTAAGAATCAGTTTAACGGTTTGTTAGCGAAATAAAGAAACTGCTTTGGTCCAGCTTTCTTGTGAGAAGGTAACATTGATGATTCATATGCTACGACTGTCTTTTATACTACGATGAACTATCCTGAGAATAAATTCCACTTCGAATTCCGATCTCTAAACTTGTCTTATGGAGAGAATCTGAAACCCTAGGTAATAGACTGTTTTCCATAAATCAAGGAAAAACTATAGAAACACCAAAGTGCTTCACACGAATACTGAGTCTGTTGTTACCATACTAGTGAAGTGCAGAAGTACCATGGCGATTCATTCTTCTTGTACCGACTGTACACTGCAGACAGATGCATGTTTCGGAGTAGTTAGCGCTATTGGTGGAATACGCCATTGACGATGGGCAACTTCGTCAAGTTGTATCGAAGCGGCGGAGAAACTTTTGTAGACTGTAGGCATTTCAAAGTTAAGACAGAAATGGACAGATAGTTAAATGTTCGTCCCTTTGTCCGTATATTGAGGCAACACTTTCTTTCCACAGGTTCGGCATCTAAAAAGTTCAGCTGGCAAAGGCCAAAGGCTTTGGTTACCAGTATTTTCTGTTGCATACTACTAGAAATAGATCCACGATTAAATTCTCGCTGACGTCTGCCCTTTCTTAGGCCATTGGAGGGGCAATACTATCGATTGCTATGCCCAGAAGATAGCACGTATTCATGCGAACAGCTATCTATGAATTGCTCACCTCTCGTCGCAGTATTGCGAGTTTGAAGAGGACATGTCATCTTGTACGGCATTGCAGGGCAGTTGAAGTCCATGCTCTTTCACGAATCACGGTTTTGCCTACAAAGTGGCAACAGATGTATTCTAATTTGAAAAGGGTCCAGAACCGGTTATCAACAATCAAACATCAGTGAAACGGTCGTGTCCGCAGCTCGTGGTCGTGCGGTAACGCTCTCGCTTCCCACGCCCGGGTTCCCGGGTTCGATTCCCGGCGGGGTCAGGGATTTTCTCTGCCTCGTGATGACTGGCTGTTGTGTGCTGTCCTTAGGTTAGTTAGGTTTAAGTAGTTCTAAGTTCTAGGGGACTGATGACCATAGATGTTAAGTCCCATAGTGCTCAGAGCCATTTGAACCATTGTGAAACGGTCGACTTTGGACGATGCATGGCTTGCACGTTCACTTAAAGGATATACCATGCCACACGTCGGCATTGTATCGTTCTATAAGACGACGACGTGCGACGACATAGGGTTCTTCTTATCGATGAACATATTCAACAGCAGACAATTTAGTGAGTCTCCATTTCGATATCCAGTCCTGAATCCCATGAAGCACGTTTCAGACACTCTTGAAACACCTTTCACATCCTTGTCGCACTAAAATGAACTTTGGAGGAAGGACTGTAATCACTTCCTACAGAGTTCATAGGTACTATCAGTAAAAACATTTTTCATCGTAGTATTGTGTTATATTGCTGTTTGGTTTACCCCTCTAACAGGGAAGACATTACACGGAATCGCCCATCTTTGTCAAATGACGCAAAAGATAGTATATCTCGGATCAACGCCCATTTGCTATAATTTCGTTCGGCAAAGTGCCACCAGATAAAGAACAAAATTATCTGAACAAAGGAAAATTTGTGTCGATCGATAAATGGCTTTTCGGAGAGGAAGCTTTACACATCTTCAGCCATCTGCGTCACAGAACAGAACTGACTTTATCTTTAGAGGCGTCTTATATAAGCTGATAAGTCCATATCGTTGATACATGACAAGATAAATTAAAGAGACTTCTGGTTGTTTTAAATTGAATATTTGTTCGCTTCATCTTGACGTTTATGCGATACTGGTTTTCTCAGTTTTGAAGCTTCTCACCTCCGTTATTTATTGAAACCAAATCACTTTCGCTATTTTCTATTCATATAATTTTTACACCCTCCCAGTTATATTTACACCTCTGTTTTATGTGGATATAATTTTTCAGAGATGTTAAGGTTGTGATCCCAAATTAATGAGCGATTTGTGAATCTACGTGCTTACTTAGTGGAGGTGGAGTCTTAGTTACAGTGTACTGAGAGGGAGACGGTAGTGGCCTTATAAGCCACTCACATGAGTGTCTGGTAGATAAATGTAAATGTCGTGTGACTAGGGACTCCCGTCGGGTAGACTGTTCGCCGGGTGCAAGTCTTTCGATTTGACGCCACTTTGGCTACTTGCGCGTCGATGGGGATGAAATGATGATGATTAGGACAACACAACACCCAGTCGCTGAGTAGAGAAAATCTCCGACCCAGCGGGGAATCGAACCCGGGCTCTTAGGATTGACATTCTGTTACGCTGCCCACTCTTTTTTTCATAAAAGAAAGGAGGCGCGTGTCCATGCGCCTACTCCACTGTGGGTTACAATATAGAAAGTAGCGCGGGGAGTCTCAGATGTCAGCGGGGGGGGGGGGGGGGGGGGGGCGGGAGTGTTGTCGGCGCGTGGCACCATCCAACTGAGCGGGGGTGACGTAAAAAAAATGGCTCTGAGCACTATGGGACTCAACATCTGAGGTCATAAGTCCCCTAGAACTTAGAGCTACTTAAACCTAACTAACCTAAGGACATCACACACACCCATGCCCGAGGCAGGATTCGAACCTGCGACCGTAGCAGTCCCGCGGTTCCGGGTGACGTAAAGATCGCATGTAGGAAATTGGCGAAGAAGGCGCGGAAGCGCGGTCGGTTTTCGACTTGACTGTGGGCGGTTTGTAAGTACTGCCAGAAATCAAGGCGTGAATTGTCGCCATCATTATACATGTAGGTGATCGTCCAACCCTTGACCCATACAATCGCATGATTTTTGGTGGCGGGGAAATAAGTATTCTCAGGATGGATAAAAGTCCATGGGTCAATCTAGTCCGGCGGAACGCGGAGGTAACAGGCAACGAACTGTCGGGCTAGTTTCCAGACGTCACTGGTGGCAGCACAAGTCAGTTGATGGACATCGTCATCCACGAGGTGGCAAATGGAACAAAGTGGAGAGTCGATTAGTCCGATGGCGTGAAGGCGATGATTTGTGGCGAATTTTTCATTTGCGACTTGGTACCATGTTGCCCGGACGTTGGAGGGAAGAAAAGGCTGGTGGATATGACGCCAAACCGTGGGCCACCGCTTGGACGGATGTCTCAGTTCGATATTGTTGCTGTATATGGAACGAAGCAGTAGGGTGTAAAAATCTTTAGGTCGAGGAAAACGCGTGGTCGGTAAGTGTGTGTGAGCATAACTGAAGTCGACGATGAAATCAGAAATGTGCGTCAGATGGTGCTTGATGTGTCCGACTGGTACTGGTGGTGTTATGGTCGCGGGCACAAGAATTTCCAGCAAGCTGCGCGTAAGGGAGGTGCCCCCGTGCCACTGCTTGTGCATGGTGGACATGTACAAGGACGTCGCTCGGAGTCGCACATTGACAAGGCCGAGGCCTCCCGCTCGCGTGGGAAGGGTGAGCGTGTCGTAGCGGACCTTAAAGAGCGTACCGGCCGTATCCGAAGGCAGCCTGGAGGCTGCGTCCAATTGTTGATGGCAGCGGGAGGACCTGTGCGATGTGGACCATTCTGGACGCCACATGTTGATTGAGGTATTGGACACGTTGTAAAGAATCGAGTCGTCGGAGAAGATTTTGTCGCACCGTCGTGCGGATAGTTTGGAGTGCACGCCGAAAATTGATGGCAGCGGAGCGGCGCACGGTGGAGGTGAAAATGATACCAAGGTATCGTAGTTTTTGTACACACGGGAGAGGTGCTAGGCCGTCGTGTGAGAGGCCGCGTCCAATGGGCATCGCCGCGGATTTAGCCACATTCATGTTACTGCCCGCTGCAGTGCCGTACGGTGATATCAAATCAAGTACCGTGTGTGTTTCACTCCGTGAGCGGATCAAGAGGAGGAGGTCGTCCGCATACGCACGACATCGACAACTGTGCTGTCGCAGAGTGAGACCAGAAAGGTGGCTCGTCAGACTCCCGATGAGTAGCTCCAGGCTTATGGCATAGAGTAGAGTCGAAAGTGGGCAGCCTTGCCGTACGGAACGCCGGATCGCCACTCGGCCCGCCACACGGCCATTAACCTGAATCAGCGATTCGGCGGTGCCGTACAGGCGCCGGATAACGTCGGTAAAGGCTGGTGGAAAACCCATGCGGTTCATCACTGAGAACAGAAAAAGATGCCGCACTTTGTCGAATGCGCTGTCAAAAGCAATGGCAACCACTGCGGCGCGGAGTCTGCACGCCGCTGCCAGTGCAATTAAATCGCGACATTCTCCTGTGGCCGTTTGTATATTAACTGAGCCGCTCGGAGTTGTCTGTTCCGGGGATAGAATGCTAGGCAGAACCTTGCGGCATCGCGTTGCCAGTAGGCGTGTAAAAATTTTATAGTCCGCGTTAAGCAGAGTCAGGGGACGGTAATGTGCTGTCGTCACACCTGGTGTCGGTTTGTGGATGGGTATAATAATTCCCGTGACGAAGGACGGCGGTACGGCGTTCCCCATCGTCAGCAGTTCATGAAACATCGTTGTCCACCGTGACGCCATTAGTGTGAGGAAAGCGCGATAAAATTCTATCGGCAATCCGTCGACACCAGGTGACTTATTCACAGCGCCTTTTTTGATTGTATCGTGGACTTCGTCGCGCGTAATTGGCTCCATCATCTCGTCCGCTTCGTCGTTGGTGAGGGTGCGAGTTACGTGTGGTAACACAGACTCCTCAGCGTGGTTGTCGGTAGTCTCCTCCTGGTACATTGTGCGGTAGTGGTCCACAAAGGCACTGACGATTTCAGCCTGGCAAGTGACGTGCTGGCCGTGACAGGTGTTGATCTCGGTGATGAGTTGTTGTCGTCGATGTTTCCTATCGGAGGCGATATGATGCATGCTGGGATGTTCTTGGTCCGCCGAATCTTGACATCGGGTTCGCACCATAGCCCCCTGCAGTCTACGGCGGGTCGACGTTACAATTTGCGCCTTAATCCTGCTGCGTTCCCTCTGGGTGTCGGGGGTGGGCGGTTTGGCGTCCAGTTCACGGAGAACGGCGTAGAAATAGTCGGTAGTGTGCCGGCGCCACGCAGCTACTTCCTTTCCATACTGAATCAAAGTACGTCGAATGGCAAGTTTGGCACATTCCAGCCACCAGGTCAAGGTCGTGCAGTATGTAGGTAAGCGACGTTCACAGGTGGCCCATGTCTCGGTAACACGTTGAAGACATTCGGGATCATGAAGATGGGTGGTGTTTAGCTTCCACGGTGCACGACTACGCCAGACCACTTGCTTGGGGAAGAGAATGTTGCAGATGTAGGCACAGTGGTCCGAAAAGGCCAGGGGCCAAAGTTCTGCACCTTGGACTGCAGGTGTGAGTTCCCGAGAGACGTAAATTCTATCAAGGCGGCTCGCGGAGTGACTCGTCTGGTAAGTATGTCCAGGCGCATCACCGTGCTGAACTTCCCAAGTGTCGCGGAGCAACAGATCTCGGACGACAAGACGCAGTTCTTGACAGGTGTTGTAGTGGGGCACTTGATCTTTAGAGTGCAAGACACAATTAAAATCACCCCCAAGCAAGTAATGGTCGCAGCGTCCAAGAAACAAAGGAGCGATTTCTTCTGAATAGAAGAGTGCCCTGTCGCGTCTGCGGGTGGAGCCTGACGGAGCGTAAATGTTGACGATACGCGTCCCATGACGGTGACGGCCATGCCTCTGGGAGATGGAAGGTATGTGATATCGGTCACTGGAATGCCTTCTCTGGCGTAGATGGCTACGCCGCGTCCCAGGTGGTCACCAGGAGAAGGATAAGTGTTATATCCCGCGACGTCTGGAAGTGTGGCCAAGTGTACTTCCTGTAGTAGTGCGATATCGACGTCTGACGCCCATATCATCTCTCGCAGCAGTTGAAGTTTCACGGGTGAGCTAATGGTGTTAGTGTTGATCGTCGCTATTCGGTAGGTTTGGAGCCGTACCCCGCCCTGGAGGGGAACTCCACCGGCGGAGGATGAAGAGGGGCGAGGCAACGGCTAGTCGTGCCGTACGCCACCTGACGGCGTTATCGGTGGCGTAACGATGCTTCCGTCTGGGGTAACTCTGTCCCCAGCGTGTGGTCCGGGTCCCCATAGACGTCCTCACACCACACCATTGAAGGTGCTGTCGTTGTGATGGTCGTACGTTCCACGTCGGTCGTAGGGGCGGAGGACGTCTCGGCGGCAGTCGCAGCGGTGGAGTCCATTGGTTCAGGAACATCTGGGCGAGCCAGTAGAGTAGGCACCGACACAGCTACAGACGGCGTCATGTTGTCCTCATTCGTATCGTCGTGTAGGTTCTCCGAGGCCTCGTCGGGTCGGACGGCCTCTGGAGCATAAGGGGGAGGTGATCCGTCTCGTTCCAAGACCGTACGGCGCCTCCTCTTGCGCCTCTTAGGTGAACGTTGTTTGCGGGTTCGTCCCTCCGTGTCGGAAGACGGAAGGGAGTCGCGTCCACTCAGCTACGGGGGGCGGACGTCTGGTAGATAGCATAACAAAACACAGGGCATGAGACATTACACAGAGAATTACGTCTAAGACCACGGCCTATCAGACAACAGCTATGTATCACAAAGAAAGTGTCAAGGAAAGTTCACAACAATCTTCATGTTTTATTTCAGTCATTAAACTGCTATTTTATTTGATATTTACTTTCAGAATCATGGCGGAAATAACCGTGAATCATTTCTTAGAAAGAGGAAGTCAAGATTCAATCACCGCTCGGCCTCATATCACTATTTTCTTTAATGATTACTTGTATTTCTTCTGCTTGTTATCGACACAAAACATGTTGGTACTTACATTCTTACATTTCCTTGCTGGTCATAGCCGGCCAGAGTGGCCGTGCGGTTCTAGGCGCTGCAGTCTGGAATCGAGCGACCGCTACGGTCGCAGGTTCGAATCCTGCCTCGGGAATGGATGTGTGTGATGTCCTTAGGTTAGTTAGGTTTAATTAGTTCTAAGTTCTAGGCGACTGATGACCTCAGAAGTTAAGAAGAAGCGACTTACATAGTGCTCAGAGCTATTTGAACCATTTTGCTGGTCATAGGAGAAAATTGCTGTAGGTGACTACTATATAACCGAAGCTATTGAGAGCTGAATCAAAAGTCTGTAAACTACGTTATATGCATTCCCAAAAGTCACATAACACGAAATGTGCAAATGTTGACAATTATCTCTTAACGTAGAGAAATATCAAGTTGGGCGGTTCAAGAAAATTAAATGCGTTGTGGTCTTTGACTATGGCATATATGAGTTGCAGCTTGAGTCAATCATATCATACAACTACCTGCAAGTACCTTGCTCGTGTTTGGTGCCGTTACTAGGCCTGTTACAGTATATAATGGGTGTGAATAGCGTCAGTTGTTGAGTGATCACTATGAAGGACACGGAAATTCCTCATACTCATGTGATATAGCGTTATCACTGTATGACTGAGTTTGAAAGGGCTGTCGTTGTGAGTCTCCATTTACCCACAACGAATCGGGCAACATTCAGATTTGTGGTGCATTCGGATATAACATTGACCAATGTTGGACTGCACGGGAACATGAGGGCAGATATACTTGTCCTCAAGGTTTCAGTCGACCACGTGTGACCACCACTGGAAGGAGTGGCGTATTGTGCACCAAGCACATCGTAACCCCTTCATATCTGCCATTGCCATCCGAGAACAAGTTATGTACTCGCTGCAACATTCCGTGTTATCCCGCACCACAAGTCGAAGACTAGCAGCAGGCGGATTATGTGATTACTATCTCATTCTTATGCTGTCGTTAACACCCCAACGCAAACAGCTGTGTTTGTAGAGGTGCCGTGGCCGGGAAGCATGGATTGTTGAAGAAAGGCCTCGCAGTGTCTTCAGCGATGAATACCGGTTGTGCATTTATCGGATGACGATAGTCAGAGAATATGGCGGCTACCTCAGGAGAGGTTCAATGTTTACAGTGCTTTGGTGGAAGCACAGCGATGTTGCTCCCGGCGCTTTGGTGTTGGGAGCCATCGGGTATAACTCCGTGCGGCGGCTAGTAGTGATAGAGGAAACTCTGACGGCACAATGGTACGTCACGAACATCCTACATCGTCAAGTGTTAGCCCTCGTGCGTGGTCCCATTTTTCAACAGGTCAAAGCTTGTTCACATAAGCCATTGAACAAAATGGTTCAAATGGCTCTGAGCACTATGGGACTTAAACTGAGGTCATCAGTCCCCTAGAAATTAGAACTACTTAAACCTAAACTAACCTAAGGAAACCACACACATCCATGCCCGAGGCAGGATTCGAACCTGCGTCCGTAGCGGTTCGCGCGGTTCCAGACTGTAGCGCCTAGAACCGTTCGGCAACACCGGCCGGCTAAGCCATTTGAACTGTCTAGGTGATATTGAGATACTCCTGTTGCCAGCAAGATCGCCAGAGCAGCCCCCAATAGGACATATGTTCCATCAGCTTGGAGGTCAACTCCGTGCAATCACTCTCCGTCTAATCACTGAAACGTCATCACCTACCGTCTCAACTCGTGAAGATTCATTTCCTTTACTCCTTCCCTTCTGCGTGCTTCAATTTTTTTTCTCAGGCAGCGTACAAACGATTTTAAAATTCGGAGGTGTGTGTCTTCTGCCACTTATTAAGGCCATTAATCCGCAAAATTCCGCATTAACGTACAATTGAGGTATGAAGGTTCACAAACGGTGGTGGTGGTAAGTTCCGATGGGACCAAACTGCTGAGATCATCGGTCCCTAGGCTTATACACTACTTCATGTAACTTAAACTAACTTATGCTAAGGACAAGACACACACTCATGCCCGAGGGGGGACTCGACTCTCCATCGGGGGGAGCCGCGCGAACCGTGACAAGACGCCCCAGAGCGCGCGGCTACCCCGCGCCGCTTTCACAAATGTAACGAGCACAGAAGCACAAGTAGCTGAAGAAGCATTACCGTGTAACAGACAGTTACGACCAGCGGATTCACAAGAGTCATATATGAAGTGTTATTTGGCAATGCAATGCACATTCAATACTTACGGAGTAATATTTGCCTAAACAGAAGTCGATCTGTTGTAGTACGTCTCTCCCTTACTCGTCATCCAAGCCCAAATGTGGAGTTTCAGTAAAGTAATTAAAATACAGTGGAATGAAACAGCTCGTGGCAACGATCTGGATACCGTGAGTAGTGTGACTTTCGATATCGGACTTCTGCAGTGAGGATGCAGTAAAATACATGGAGATAAAATTCAGTAATCATCTTAAATGCACTAAACAAATGGTTCAAACAGCCAAGAGAAAAATTGTCTTGTCTACAAGTTTTGCAGAATTTAGGAACGTATTTCATCAGAGACAAAGGTACCGTCAGGAGTCCCCCAGGGAAGTGTAATAGGGCCACTCTTATTCTCTACACACATAAAAGATCTGGCGGACAGGATGAGCATCCGTCTACGGGGTTTTGCTGATGGTGTCGTCGTTGAGTGACTGTAGGAGCACACAGGATGACTTAGAATTTCTAGCTGGTGTCATGAATGGCAGCTTGCTCTTAAGTTAATGCGGGTGAGTAGGAAAAACAATCATTTAACTCTCGAAAACATTAGCAGAGTGCTGCCTGACACAGTCACATCGATTAAATATCTAGGCGTAACGTTGTAAAGCGATATGATATGTAATGAGCACGTAAGGGAAAGCGAATACTAAAATTTGTTTCATTGGAAGAATTTTGGAAACTATAGCTCATCCTGAAAGGGGATGGCGTATAGAACAACTAGTGCGACCCATTCTTGAGTACTGTTCGGGTGTTTGGAATCCCCATCAGATCGGGTAAAAGAAGACAGCGAAGCAGTTCAGGAGCGTGCTACTAGATTTGTTACCAGTAGGTTCGGTCAACATGAGAGTATTGCCGAGATGCTTGGTGAACTCAAATGAGAATCCCTGGAGGGAAGGCGACAAACTTTTCGCGAGGCATTATTGCCGAAATCTAGTGAACCGACGTTTGAGGCGACTGCAGAACGATGTTCCTAGCACCAATGTACATTTCGCGTAAGGGCCACGAAGATAAGATGAGGGAAATTAGGATTCCTACGGATCCTTATAGACAGCCTTTTTCCCCCGTTGTTTGCGAGTGGAACGGGAAAGGAAATGACTAGTAATGGTACGTGTTACACTCCGCCATGCCGGTGGGCTTCCTGAGGATGTACACTGCGGAGCCAGAACATTATGACTACCTGCTTGATAGCTTGTTTGTCCTTCACTAATTCTGCGTATCAGGGATCCGACTGTTTGTTTGTAGGTTTGTGGAGGTACGTGGCATTAAATGTCCACTCAGAGATCATGTAATTTGCGTAAATAACGGGCTGCTGATTTGCGTACTCGGTGATGGTACCCGATGGCGACCAAAGATACGATGTACATCAGGCGAATATGGTCGCCGAGACACCAACGTGAGTTCATTACAACGCTACTCAAACCATTGTAGCTGGTTCCGAGACACGGACAATTACACTGTTGAAAGATGACATGAAGCTGTCAGCGAGTCTTCGATTCCTACCACAGGTCCCATGCAAGCACAGGAGAATGTCTCCGACAGCATACTACTGCTCCCACCACCCTGCGTCCGTGGCGCTCTACAAGTTTCGAACCGCCGTTTACCTCAATGAGGGCGTCTCTGGAGGCGACCATCGACCTAGTGTAGCAAAAATGTGATTCACCCGATGATCCGACACGTGTCCATTGATCGACGGTCGAATCCTGATGCTCCCGTGTCCACTGCAATCGTTACTGCCGATGTCGTTGCGTCAACATGTGAACACGTAAGGGTGGTCTGCTGCAGAACTCCATGTTCAACAATGTACGGGGAACGGTGTGCTCCGAAACACTTTTGCTTGCACCAGCACTGTGCTCTTTCGGCAGAGGTGCCACAGATCATCATCTATCTTACTTTGCAGAGCAGACAAGCCTCCGAACCCCACGTACTTTGAAGAGTCGTGGACGTCCAACCACTTGCGCCTAGTGTTGGCTTCACTGTCCTATCTCTTTTAGTAGATGCTGACGACAATGGCACGTGAACACTCCGCCAGCTTCGCCGTTTTCATCTACATCTACATCTACATTTATACTCCGCAAGCCACCCAACGGTGTGTGGCGGAGGGCACTTTACGTGCCACTGTCATTACCTCCCTTTTCTGTTCCAGTCGCGTATGGTTCGCGGGAAGAACGACTGTCTGAAAGCCTCCGTGCGCGCTCGAATCTCTCTAATTTTACATTCGTGATCTCCTCGGGAGGTATAAGTAGGGGGAAGCAATATATTCGATACCTCATCCAGAAACGCACCCTCTCGAAACCTGGCGAGCAAGCTACACCGCGATGCAGAGCGCCTCTCTTGCAGAGTCTGCTACTTGAGTTTGCTAAACATCTCCGTAACGCTATCACGGTTACCAAATAACCCTGTGACGAAACGCGCCGCTCTTCTTTGGATCTTCTCTATCTCCTCTGTCAACCCGATCTGGTACGGATCTCACACTGATGAGCAATACTCAAGTATAGGTCGAACGAGTTTTCTGTAAGCCACCTCCTTTGTTAATGGACTACATTTTCTAAGGACTCTCCCAATGAATCTCAACCTGGTACCCGCATTACCAACAATTAATTTTATATGATCATTCCACTTCAAATCGTTCCGCACGCATACTCCCAGATATTTTACAGAAGTAACTGCTACCAGTGTTTGTTCCGCTATCATATAATCATACAATAAAGGATCCTTCACTGTATTTATTCGCAATACATTACATTTGTCTATGTTAAGGGTCAGTTGCCACTCCCTGCACCAAGTGCCTATCCGCTGCAGATCTTCCTGCATTTCGCTACAATTTTCTAATGCTGCAACTTCTCTGTATACTACAGCATCATCCGCGAAAAGCCGCATGGAACTTCCGACACTATCTACTAGGTCATTTATATATATTGTGAAAAGCAATGGTCCCATAACACTCCCCTGTGGCATGCCAGAGGTTACTTTAACGTCTGTAGACGTCTCTCCGTTGATTACAACATGCTGTGTTCTGTTTGCTAAAAACTCTTCAATCCAGCCACACAGCTGGTCTGATATTCCGTAGGCTCTTACTTTGTTTATCAGGCGACAGTGCGGAACTGTATCGAACGCCTTCCGGAATTCAAGGAAAATAGCATCTACCTGGGAGCCTGTATCTAATATTTTCTGGGTCTCATGAACAAATAAAGCGAGTTGGGTCTCACACGATCGCTGTTTCCGGAATCTATGATGATTCCTACAGAGTAGATTCGGGGTTTCTAAAAACGACATGATACGCGAGCAAAAAACATGTTCTAAAATTCTACAACAGATCGACGTCAGAGATATAGGTCTATAGTTTTGCGCATTTGCTCGACGACCCTTCTTGAAGACTGGGACTACCTGTGCTCTTTTCCAATCATTTGGAACCCTCCGTTCCTCTAGAGATTTGCGGTACACGGCTGTTAGAAGGGGGGCAAGTTCTTTCGCGTACTCTGTGTAGAATCGAATTGGTATCCCGTCAGGTCCAGTGGACTTTCCTCTGTTCAGTGATTCCAGTTGCTTTTCTATTCCTTGGACACTTATTTCGATGTCAGCCATTTTTTCGTTTGTGCGAGGATTTAGAGAAGGAACTGCAGTGCGGTCTTCCTCTGTGAAACAGCTTTGCAAAAAGGTGTTTAGTATTTCAGCTTTACGCGTGTCATCCTCTGTTTCAATGCCATCATCATCCCAGAGTGTGTGGATATGCTGTTTCGAGCCACTTACTGATTTAACGTAAGACCAGAACTTCCTAGGATTTTCTGTCAAGTCGGTACATAGAATTTTACTTTCGAATTCACTGAACGCTTCCCGCATAGCCCTCCTTACGCTAACTTTGACATCGTTTAGCTTCTGAGAGGTTTTGGCTGCGTTTAAACTTGGAGTGAAGCTCTCTTTGCTTTCGCAGTAGTTCCCTAACTTTGTTGTTGTACCACGGTGGGTTTTTCCCGTCCCTTACAGTTTTACTCGGCACGTACCTGTCTAAAACGCATTTTACGATTGCCTTGAACTTTTTCCATAAACACTCAACATTGTCAGTGTCGGAACAGAAATTTTCGTTTTGATCTGTTAGGTAGTCTGAAATCTGCCTTCTATTACTCTTGCTAAACAGATAAACCTTCCTCCCTTTTTTTATATTCCTATTAACTTCCATATTCAGGGATGCTGGAACGGCCTTATGACCACGGATTCCCTGTTCTGCACTTACAGAGTCGAAAAGTTCGGGTCTGTTTGTTATCAGTAGGTCCAAGATGCTATCTCCACGAGTCGGTTCTCTGTTTAATTGCTCGAGGTAATTTTCGGATAGTGCACTCAGTATAATGTCACTCGATGCTCTGTCCCTACCACCCGTCCTAAACATCTGAGTGTCCCAGTCTATATCTGGTAAATTGAAATCTCCACCTAAGACTATAACATGCTGAGAAAATTTATGTGAAATGTATTCCAAATTTTCTCTCAGTTGTTCTGCCACTAATGCTGCTGAGTCGTGAGGTCGGTAAAAGGAGCCAACTATTAACCTAGCTCGGTTGTTGAGTGTAGCCACCACCCATAATAACTCACAGGAATTATCCACTTCTACTTCACTACAGGATAAACTACTACTAACAGCGACAAACACGCCACCACCGGTTGCATGCAATCTATCCTTTCTAAACACCGTCTGTGCCTTTGTAAAAATTCCGGCAGAATTTATCTCTGGCTTCAGCTAGCTTTCTGTACCTATAATGATTTCAGCTTCGGTGCTTTCCATCAGCGCTTGAAGTTCCGGTACTTTACCAATGCAGCTTCGACAGTTTACAATTACAATACCGATTGCTGCTTGGTCCCCGCATGTCCTGACTTTGCCCCACACCCTTTGAGGCTGTTGCCCTTTCTGTACTTGCCCGAGGCCATGCACTCGTTCACAGGCTCTGCGTAATAATAATATGTCCATTGTCAAAGTCGCTTATTTCAATGGATTTCCCCATTTGCAGCCCATATCTTCGGTAGGGTGATCCCCCGTCCGTGTCTGCTACGCTTACATACGAGGGTGAGTCAAATGAAAACCCTAAATATTTTTTTAAAAGTTATTTATTGTGCAGAAGTGGTACAAAGCTGTATCCCTTTTCAACATAATCTCCCCCACGCTCAACGCAAGTCCTCCAGCGCTTACAAAGTGCATAAATTCCTTTAGAAAAAAATTCTTTTGGTAGTCCGCGCAACCACTCGTGCACCGCGTGGAGTATCTCTTCATCAGAATGGAACTTCTTTCCTCCCATTGCGTCTTTGAGTGGTCCAAACATGTGGAAATCACTTGGTGACGAGGAATGGCGCCATTCCTTGCTCGCTCTCTTCGTTTCCGGTTGGTGGAAGTGAACCCAGGTTTCGTCCACAGTAACGATTCTTACAAGGAAGTCATCACCTTCTCGTTCAAAGCACCGGAGAAGTTCTTCACAAGCATCAACACGTCGTTCTCTCATTTCAGGAGTCAGCTGCCGTGGCACCCATCTTGCAGTGCCGGCCGGAGTGGCCGAGCGGTTAAGGGCGCTACAGTCTGGAACCGCACGACCGCTACGGTCGCAGGTTCGAATCCTGCCTCAGGCATGGATGTGTGTGATGTCCTTAGGTTAGTTAGGTTTAAGTAGTTCTAAGTTCTAGGGGACTTATGACCACAGCAGTTGAGTCCCATAGTGCTCAGAGCCATTTTTGAACCCATCTCGCAGACACTTTGTGAAACTGGAGCACATCATGCACAATGTGGCGTGCTGACCTATGGCTAATCTTTAAACATGCTGCAGTGTCATTCAGTGTTACTCGGCGGTTTCCCTTCACTATGGATTCAATTGCTGCAATGTTCTGTGGAGTCACAACTCGTTGTGCCTGACCTGGACGAGGAGCATCTTCCATTGAAGTCACACCATTTGCGAACTTCCTACTCCATTTGTAGACTTGCTGCGGTGACAAACATGCATCACCGTACTGAACCTTCATTCGTCAATGAATTTTGATAGGTTTCACACCTTTACTACGCAAAAACCGAATACCAGAACGCTGTTCTTCCCTGGCGCAAGTCGCAAGCGGGGCGGCCATCTTTATACTGATAATGCGACGGTATGTGTGCATATGCATTATGCTGCCACCTACAGCCCATTCTGCACGCTGTTTGTAGCACGCTTACCAACTTACAGGATAACGGCGCGAAATTTCGATTTGTTATTACAAATTTAACGCAACGCCACCAGGCGGCATCCAACATCGCGGTGGGCAGTGGTCATAATTTTTTGGCTCATCAATGTATGCAGATGTAGATTTACGTTAGATGAATAACGGAATATTGTGCAGGCACTAGGCAATTTGAATCTCGAGTACTGTGACGTAGATCAACATGGCTGAAGTAGTGAAAATTTGACTGAGCATCTCAGCGCCTGATAAAGGCACCTGAAGTGGAGGCGACCGAACAAGTGACGCAAAGCCACTGGTTATTTCATTGACTGGTGTGTCCGGCACGTCTATGTTCTCTAAATATCAGAAGAGAGTCTTCGTATGCGGTTTCAGCTGAACTACTGCGGATTTGATTTCTGTGAGAAAGGTGATGGAAGTGCTCTCCTCTCCTACACAACTCACAGCTGTCTCTTCCGGCTCATGACTTTATACCGAAGAAAGCAAGCAGCATGAGACGCTGTAGGCTCTCCATCAGCTTTATCGAAATTTTCAACGTTTCTGTCGGCTCATGACTTTATACCGAGGAAAGCAAGCAGCATGAGACGCTGTAGGCTCTCCATCAGTTTTATCGAAATTTTCAACGTTTCTGTAGAAACATTATTCAATAAAGCGTAAGCTCTAATTGGTAAAAGATGCTCTCGCATTTCTACCATTACGATCTTTGGAGGTGCCTTGAATTATAAAATGTTTATAACAGTCTGGTAGATTAAGAAACAACATTGAAATTATGTTTCTTAATGAGAAACCGACTGCGCGATCTTTCCCTGTGCACAGAATATAGATGCCGTTATTCCTATATATTTTATGTAGTTGCACTAAAAAGCTAATCATTTGTACATACCCACGCTTGTAATACAGTTTGAAACTTCCCCTTTGTATGTAAAGAACGACAGTGCTAAAAAACTCTTACGTTATTTGATTTTCAAACAGCTGAGCAAAACTGAACGTACTCAGACAGTTCTCTCTTTGCTTATTCTGATCATCACTAAACTGACATACAATATTTTTATCGCAACGCAGTCTGACTTTCAAACGAATAGTCCTGACTAACAATAACTTATACCTTTCATGAATCACTTACCTCAGAAAAATCTTCGTTACTCGAACTACTGCAATACAGCGAGCGCCAATACTGCCAGCTAAATAAAAGATTCTAACTACTGAAGACACTACCAACTAATAGGCATAGTTAGCAAATGAAAGATTTTGATAGAAAACAAACAATGTATGTACCTTAATAGTATATATCAGTTCGTGACATCCAGTTTTACAAATTTCCTTTTTCTGACGGACACACGTCCAGATCGCCCGCTCATGGTAACCTCTCAAAACTCTGGCAATTCTCTCCCCACATCCACCACTGCTTGCGGCTCACCTCCAACTGCCCAACGCTACGCGCTGTTCACATCCAACTGCGCAACACTACAGTAGCGAATATTCCAACAATGAGTCCAACCAGCCACAGGCTGCACACAGCGCAGTCAGCGATTTTCATACAGATCGTTACGTGGTGTCACCAACATAAAAACCTAAACAGCCTACTTACAAGTTCACGCCAATTTGATGTTTGTCGCATGCCGCCCACAGGGTATTGCAGTTGTAATGGCTAGCAGTGTGGTTGTGGAGTTAATTCTGGAATGTGCCAAGAATACTGTACGAAACCTGCATAAGCAAATGTGTTGTTCCTGCACTTCCATGAGGCGAGCTCTTTTTCCGTAGCGAAATCTTGCTTCAGGTAGTCCCTCCCATATTTCGTATAGCAGAAGCACTTCTACTTCCCTTTGATCCAACACACGTGTTCCAGATCCTTATAAAGGAAAAAATTCTTTTTTTGGCTAGAAATGCCCATTTCCAACACAGTAAGTGGCTCATCTTGGGGACCGGAGCCCAGTACCGTCTCACTTGTCTCTTTACTTTCAGATCTTGTATCTACCGCGACATTCTTTTGGAACACGCTTATTTTAGTTTAATCGTAAAAGAAACTACCACTTTAGTTTCCTCTGTAGCCTTCTTAACAAAATACGGTTATTTTATAGTGGATTCTACAGCTTTCTTGCACTGGCAAGTTGTCAATTTTTAATGTCCCTTTAACGCTTGATTTTCCAGACATTTCGCAGTGCTTGGTTCGTCTGATAAATCAGCTTATGAACCTCAGAGATAACAGAAGGAAAGAACCTTACACACTTCTTTAATCAACAAGTGGCAATCAGTACACAGATTAGGGATTGCTACTGGTGAAGATAACATCTCCGAATGTAATGTCGTTTAGCATTCTTCAGGAGCTTGAATAAAACAGTGCTGGTTTTGTATACCTACGTTGTGATACATCAGATCATTTATTTTCCCTCATGCGTAATCTTTTAGATCTACAAATAAATCTCTCTCTTTCTCGCCATTTTTCATGTGACATGCTAGGCCATCATAATACGTCGCTTTCTTTCTCATTGGAATCAAGATGTTTGTTTAAAGTAGGGTTTTATGCGCTCATTCGATAGGAAGGTCCAACATTAGTTTTGTGTGATATTCTGTTTAACGGTATGTACTCCAGCGCTTACCGTATTGGTGAAAATTTCTTCGCCACGCCTTGCATATCCGACTGGGTCGCGCCGCTCTGAATATTTGCTACATCTGTGCATTGCAATGGTGTTCAGTGGCCACTGGAATTCTAATTTTTCTTCTTTTTTTGATCCCCATGTTAATGAGTACCGTTAAGCCAAATAACGCACAAGACCAACCTTGGACCACGTTATCGAATGGACATATAAAATGACACTTTAAAAAACATTTTGTTGTAATGAGGAACAAACGTTTTCCGTTGACACTGGGAGTTGCATGAAACACGTATTGAGCGATATTATTTGTGGCTGATTTTATCTACGCGTTGCAACAACGAAAACAGGTTCGCAAGAGAGCTTCTGTGAAGTTTGGAAGGTAGGAGACGAGGTACTGGCGGAATTAAAGCTGTGAGGATGGGGCGTGAGTCGTGCTTGGGTAGCTCAGTTCGTAGAGCACTTGCCCGCGGAAGGCAAAGGTCCCGTTTTAATCTGCCAGGAAGTTTCAACGAAAATACAGTTATCAGCCGAAACACGAATTCTTCAAACAACACTCACAAAAATATTTCAGATTCGTTACTTTCTTTTAATGTTTCTTCATTGTAAAGAAAAAGAGCATTGACAATATTTTACTGAATTGTTTCGCTAATTTAGTGAAATGTTACTGTTTTTCATTATTCTTCTCCAGCAATGCAGTTTCGGAGTGACTAAGCGGGAGCCGGCCGAAGTGGCCGTGCGGTTAAAGGCGCTGCAGTCTGGAACCGCAAGACCGCTACGGTCGCAGGTTCGAATCCTGCCTCGGGCATGGATGTTTGTGATGTCCTTAGGTTAGTTAGGTTTAACTAGTTCTAAGTTCTAGGGGACTAATGACCTCAGCAGTTGAGTCCCATAGTGCTCAGAGCCATTTGACTAAGCGGGAAGTAGCAGAATATTTTTTAACTTCTGTTAGAGATGATTCAATTCAGATTTGTAACACGTGTAATTTAATTTATCGCACCTCATAAACAACTGTATGAAATTGAATTATACACTTCAGATGATGGACAGGAATTACTTCTCGCAGAGAGCTTCTACAGTATGCCAATCGAACACCCTTGTGAACTGAGACTATACTCCCGTTCTGCGACTACACAAAATGCACACTCCATGGACGTAATTTTCATACTAATTTTTTCTTTTCCTGTCGTTGATATTGAAGCACTCTGTGTGGTAGCCTGTTCTCTGGAATTCTAACAACATGCTGATACCATTTAGACTGATACATGTGTACCTCATTTACCATTTCTTTAGTCTGCCACTCTTTATTATCTTTTCTCTTCTCGCTCTGTCCCTGAACCTTAGCCATTTAGGAAACGTAAAAATTTCATCTGCGCATTGTTTATTTTGGCTTTATCTTTTTGGCAAGAGTCCACCACTCACTTACCTATACAGAGCCTTTTCTGGTATGACATTATTAATTCTTACTTTTATCTGTTTTCTCTTCTGTTTAAGCAAGCTTCTTCGATTTAATTGACTTACTGCAGTGAGTGCCAAAATATAATAAACAGCATGGTACTGTTATATACCGGCTTTACACGCAAAAGGAGAGAGCGATGAACAATGCGGACGGACCGAGTAAAGCACTGTTTTTTACTGGAGAGACTTTAGGGCCGTATTAAACTGTAGATAATTGACAGAGATGTTCGTCAAAGATTTTGTCAAACTTATTTGACCAAACTGCTTCAGTGGAGCTACTAAACTATCGTAAAATTTTTCATCATAGTTGCTCGGGATGGATGTCAAACAGTTAATCGTCTGCACAACAGCATTTAGTGTAATGTTGGTGCCGGCCGAAGTGGCCGTGCGGTTCTAGGCGCTGCAGTCTGGAACTGCGAGACCGCTACGGTCGCAGGTTCGAATCCTGCCTCGGGCATGGATGTGTGTGATGTCCTTAAGTTAGTTAGGTTTAACTAGTTCTAAGTTCTAGGGGACTAATGACCTCAGAAGTTGAGTCCCATAGTGTTCAGAGCCATTTGAACCATTTGTAATGTTGGTGGCGAGCGCAATGGTTGAAAAGAAAGAGAAATGGAAACGATTGTGTGTAAAACCGTGGATGGCGAGAAGGTTAGCTCGAAGTGTTCACCAGAATTTACTTCGTGAGCTATAGAGCGAGGATATAAAGAACTACGGAAATTATTTGACAGTCGGCGAACAATCATTTCAGTTAACCATTATGAAAGTAGCCCTTCATATTTGCAAAGAAGATACTCATTTAATCATGCCATTTCTTAATTTCATTCATCACACTCGATGTTTCTGGAAAGTTTGCAGTTGTGTCAGTCATGATTTAAATAATGAACTACTGCAGTAGTTCGTATTTTCTCATGGTCAACACGACGCGTTTCGAGAATTTATTCTCTTTGTCAAGAGCAGATATTTACACAGGTATTTTGTGTTATGTTTGTATGCGTGTTTTTCTGCCTCTCTTGCCCTGTAGTTGTCTTTTTATGGTATACTGCAACCGGAAAATCCAACAGATTTCTTTGTCTGATTTTCCGAAGCATCTCATAAAATACCTATGTAAATATTTGGACGTGATAATGAGAATGAATTCGCGAAATGCGTCGGTCTGCTAAGCATGCAAAAATATGGAACTGTTGCATTTTCATTATTTACATAGTGAATGCCAGTTCTGGTAAAGAACGTCTCATGGTTAGGTTAAGATTTTTAGCAACACGCGAGACCTGATTCAGCTTGTAACACAGTACTCGAATCTTAGTGTGCGATTTCACGTGTTATTCCAGAAACATGTGAACCTATATACAAATCACTTAACGAGGAATTTATGAAGGTTATATTATGGTATTTAGAGTACAAATAAATACATTTATTTCACTTATGTACACTTTACTGACAACACTTGGTTTTCCACATCTCCATAAACTCCTTAGTCCATTTAATTTCTTCCTTGCATCATCCACAGTGCAGCCACTTCGTATGCAGCTGATTGCTGCAACTATTTCTTTATAAGAGTCTAGCCGCTTATTGTGGCTTTTGTACTCAGCGAGCTTTGTGTTATGATGAATTTCGTATTCTTCATACTTTGCAATCATTACTGTGGCGCTATCGAACTTAGATCAAAGTTGGGCCCGCGCTCTAACTTTTATCAAAGATCTTTGATAAAAGATATATCTGATAAAAGCTTACCTAGTACACTGTCAAAAGTTTGACCAAATGGCATGGATAAAAGAACTTTGTCAAAGGTCTTCTACAGTGTAATACGGCCCTTACTTGGAAAGGATTATGATTGCAGAAGGTACTTATCACCAGCCGGCTCGCTGAGCTAGGAAAACACATACTTTCGTTAAATCTACGCCTCTGTGAGGATCATATCTTCCTGAAGGTGAGAGGCCACCCTATACCCAACTGAAGAATTTTCCAGGGATAAGCTTGTTTGCGACATGCTGCGAGCCAACATTCTGAGTGGAAAACCGTGAGAATGCTTGATGAATGCGTGTACGTGAAAATCTTTACACAACAAGTGATTATAAATAAAATAATTTTCGGACAGTTCGGGAGTTATCAACGTAAAGTCGGCGTCCTAGAACGAGAAAGCAAGAGGAGGAGAACTGCCTAGGAGGAATCGTCTACAGGCTGGCACTGATATATCGTCAACCAATGATGTGACAACAAAATTTCAGCACTCTGTTGGCACAGGAGAGGGGAGACCTGCATCAAAACAGGCGAGCTGGATGGTGGAGAAGACTTCTTTTCAGCAGAGTGATGAGTGAGACTTTGTGATGACACTTTATAGGGACTTCGCACTGGGTCGTCTTCTGAAGACTTTGTGGTCAGGACTTGGTCTACACTTGTCTTCAGTGCTGATACGAGTATGTGACGACTTCAGTCTACTTTATTTTTTCTGGTTGCCATTCAAGTCTTTGTTGGATTTTATTCCAGACCGATGTTTATTCTCAGGACTATTTGACTTTGTTTTCTTTTCTGTACCTGGTCTTTTCTCGCTTACCTGACGTTTTTCCCACAGTCTGATTCCAATACTAATTCGAGTTCTGAGTCTGTTGCCAACGAGTAATTTTCATGACCACCGCCATCTTATTCAAATCCGATTCGTTGGGTGCCTTCTCTGTAATCCAGCAGCATAAAGCATTTCGATTAGCTCAACTATCTAATACAAGTGTCCGAACGGCAAACGCTCGACTGCCTAAATCTCGTGAGTGGACCACAGCGATAACCCTCTAGCTCTTGTTAAAGTACCAGTTAATTTATATTATTTCCTTGTATATTTCATGGTTTAATTTAATTCTGGTATATGTAAATTAAGCTTTACAAGCCATGTACGCTCTTCACAACAGAATGAACAACTGAGACACTTTTCTCTGTCCTCACAAGGAATTTTTCCAGTCTCTCCACATGTTGACCTCAATTTTTGCAACTATATATGGTTATTCATATAAATTTTAGTTATGTAGTATTCTCCTGTCATTGGTACTACTGCCTCTTGTGGGTCCAAATATATTTCTTAAGATTTTGCGCCGGCCGCGGTGGTCTCGCGGTTAAGGCACTCAGTCCGGAACCGCGCGACTGCTACGGTCGCAGGTTCGAATCCTGCCTCGGGCATGGATGTGTGTGATGTCCTTAGGTTAGTTAGGTTTAAGTAGTTCTAAGTTCTAGGGGACTGATGACCACAGATGTTAAGTCCCATAGTGCTCAGAGCCATATTTTTTAAGATTTTGCGTTCTTCTTTTTAGTGAAACCTCAGGTTTCGTATCCGTAGGTTAAAATTGTTACAGCTAACGATTTGTGTAAGCACAATTTAAATTTCCTAGGAAGTAAATTGCTTTTAAAAACTGCCATAATATCGTACTAACATCTATTAGCTAATTGAATTCTTGATTTGATTTAAGTTTTTGTGGAGTTCTCAGAAGACAGCTTGGTTACCGTCGATAGTAGCGTTGCTCCCCAGAATGAATTCGGCGAGCTAACCTAAAATTCTTAAAGTTTTTACCTGTCGAGCTCAGAGCTGACGAGGCCAGCTCGGGGCCGGTGTGCCAGTCGGAATGTCAACGCCACGTACTGCTGACTTAGCTGAAGACAAGACACGAGCAGAGCATTGCCACACAATCTCCGAGTGAGAGAAGCAAAAGTACACCATAACAGGGCAGTACGAAGTAACACTCCGTAATATCAAGCGCCAGAACGCCTCTGCAATAGTCAAACGATGCAGAAAGACTAGAGCTCGGCAACCCATAATAATTATTGAGCCTTCACAGTAAGAGCAACGGCCTTGCCGCAGTGAATACACCAGCTCCCATCAGATCACCGAAGTTAAGCGCTGTCGGGCGTGGCCGGCTCTTGGATGGATGACCATCCAGGCCGCCATGCGCTGTTGCCATTTTTCGGGGTGTGCTCAGCCTCCTGATGCCAATTGAGGAGCTACTCGACCGAATAGTAGCGGCTCCAGTCAAAGAAAACCATCATAACGACTGGGAGAGTGGTATGCTGACCACACGCCCCTCCTATACGTATCCTCAGCTGAGGATGACACGGCGGTCGGATGGTCCCGATGGGCCACTTCTGGCCTGACGACGGAGTGCTGCTGCTGTGCATCACAGTGAGGCAAGGAGCACTGATAAGGCTAATCAACGAGGGCATATTCGTCATGCACACATAGCCACTGCGTCATAGGCGTGGGCTCGGCTCTTTAAATAACAGGGCTTTCGAAACTCAAAGAGACGTTCAAAAGTGCCGCCATTCTCTCCATGTCACCAGAACCAGTGAGAATGATGGTGGTCTGTTGAGCTTCATGGAAACCACGACTAGCCTATCGATGACAGTCTGCTTGTTACCTGCTGGCTGACTCCAACGCTTAGATGCAGTCAACCTGATGCAGATCGCAGCGGTGGTCTGCCGTTGCTGCATACTGGGACATCGCAGATGAGGAGAAGACTTGAGTGCTGCCAAACCTCCTCCCACTGAGGGCCGTTCGAGGATAACTTGCGAGCTGTCGTCTCCACATCATCCAGACGTTGTGCGTTCGCGCAGCGGCCTAGCCTACTCGTGAACATCAGTCTAGGACGACCCATGATGGGTGATCAGGGTTTAACCTTCACAACTGGCATCTTGGACCACACAGTCAGCCATCCTTACGTAAGTGGGCAGTGGGCTGTCTACGAGAGCGCTGAGGTGTAGGGACACACTGTATAGTGTAGCGGTCAATACTTCCCACCTCCACACTACCGCCTGCACCACAACACACCAGCCGAGTCAGCGATCCTTACGTAAGCATGCAGTGGGTTGTCTACGAGAGCACGGAGGTGTAGAGGCACACTGTGTAGTGGAGCGGGCAATACTTCCCATCTCCACACTATCGCCTACACCACAACATACCAGCCCAGTCAGCGAACCTTACGTAAGCATGCAGTGGGTTGTCTACGAGAGCGCTGAGGTGTAGGGGCACACTGTATAGTGGAGCGGGCAATACTTCCCATCTCCACACTACCGCCTGCACCACAACACACCAGCTGTAGCTCTCTGACCTGTCGGTCCGACGTCATGACTTGCTGATGAAGTGTGGAAGCGCATCTTCAGACCATGCGCTGAGGCACACGGCCACTGTAAAATGCACTGAGGCAGCTTTACTACTCTGTATACTCAACCTTCAGAATACATCTACATCTACATCTATACTCTGCAAGCCACCTGACGGAGTGTAACGGAGGGTACCTTGAGTACCTCTATCGGTTCTCTCTTCTATTCCAGTCTCGTATTGTTCGTGGAAAGAAAGATTGTTGGTATGCCTCTGTGTGGGCTCTAATTTTTCTGATTTTATCCTCATGGTCTCTTCGCGAGATACACGTAGGAGGGAGCAATATACTGTTTGACTCCTCGGTGAAGGTATGTTCTCGAAACTTCAACAAAAGCCCGTACCGAGCTGTGGAGCGTCTCTCTTGCTGATTCTTCCATTGGAGTCTATCTATCATCTCCGTAACGCTTTCGCGATTACTAAATGATCCTGTAACGAAGCACGTTGCTATCCGTTGGATCTTCTCTATTTCTTCTATCTACCCTATCTGGTACGGATCCCACACCGGTGAACAGTATTCAAGCAGTGGGCGAAGAAGCGTACTGTAATCTACTTCCTTTGTTTTCGGACTGCCTTTCCTTAGGATTCTTCCAATGACTTTCAGTCTGGCATCTGCTTTACCGACGATTAATTTTATATGGTCATTCCATTTTAGATCACTCCTAATGCCTACTCCGAGATAATTTATGGAATTAACTGCTTCCAGTTGCTGACCTGCTATATTGTAGCTAAATGATAAAGGATCTTTCTTTCTATGTATTCGCAGCACATTACATTTGTCTACATCGAGATTCAACTGCCATTCCCTGCACCATGCGTCAATTCGTTGCAGATCCTCCTGCATTTCAGCACAATTTTCCATTGCTACAACCTCTCGATATACTACAGCATCATCCGCAAAAAGCCTCAGTGAACTTCTGATGCTATCCACAAGGTCATTTATATATATTGTGAATAGCAACGGTCCTACGACACTCCCCTGCGGCACACCTGAAATCACTCTCACTTCGAAAGACTTCTCTCCATTGAGATTGACATGCTGCTTTCTGTTATCTAGGAACTCTTCAATCCAATCACACAATTGGTCTGATAGTCCATATGCTCTTACTTTGTTCATTAAACGACTGTGGGGAACTGTATCAAACGCCTTGCGTAAATCAAGAAGCACGGCATCTACCTAGGAACCCGTGTCTATGGCCCTCTGAGTCTCATGGACGAATAGCGCAAGCTGGGTTTCACACGATAGTCTTTTTCGAAACCCATGCTGATTCCTACAGAGTAGGTGTCTAGTCTCCAGAAAAGTTATTATACTCGAACATAATACGTGTTCCAAAATTCTACAACTGATCGACGTTAGAGATATAGGTCTATAGTTATGAACATCTGTTCGACGTCCCTTCTTGAAAACGGGGATGGCCTGTGCCCTTTTCCAATCTTTTGGAACGCTACGCTCTTCTAGAGACCTACGGTACACCGCTGCAAGAAGGGGGGCAAGTTCCTTCGCGTACTCTGTGTAATAAATGTTATTACAGATACTGCTGTGTTTCTAACGCCTCCGGGCGTTTCTCCAGACTACTCTACAACAAAATGTGCTTGCCCTCCTGCACACAAAGCGACTACGGCTCCCTGGTTCACAACAGTATTGAAACGCACCTAGTTTTTCTAGATAATTTTCTCGACCTTTTTGTGTGTGGGTATCGTTACTGCAGTTTTCCAGTCACTAGGCGTTACCCCCCCCCCCCCCCCCCCCCCCATGAACCATGGACCTTGCCGTTGGTGGGCAGGCTTGCGTGCCTCAGCGATACAGATAGCCGTACCGTAGGTACAACCACAACGGAGGGGTATCTGTTGAGAGGCCAGACAAACGTGTGAAGAGGGGCCGCAGCCCTTTCAGTAGTTGCAAGGGCAACAGTCTGGATGATTGACTGATCTGGCCTTGTAACAATAACCAAAACGGCCTTGCTGTGCTGGTACTGCGAACGGCTGAAAGCAAGGGGAAACTACGGCCGTAATTTTTCCCGAGGGCATGCAGCTTTACTGTATGATTAAATGATGATGGCGTCCTCTTGGGTAAAATATTCCGGAGGTAAAATAGTCCCCCATTCGGATCTCCGGGCGGGGACTACTCAAGAGGATGTCGTTATCAGGAGAAAGAAAACTGGCGTTCTACGGATCGGAGCGTGGAATGTCAGGTCCCTTAATCGGGCAGGTAGGTTAGAAAATTTGAAAAGGGAAATGGATAGGTTAAAGTTAGATATAGTGGGAATTAGTGAAGTTCGGTGGCAGGAGGAACAAGACTTCTGGTAAGGTGACTACAGGGTTATAAACACAAAGTCAAATAGGGGTAATGCAGGAGTAGGTTTAATAATGAATAGGAAAATAGGAAGGCGGGTAAGCTACTACAAACAGCTTAGTGAACGCATTATTGTGGCCAAGATAGATACGAAGCCCACACCTACTACAGTAGTACAAGTTTATATGCCAACTAGCTCTGCAGATGACGAAGAAATCGAAGAAATGTATGATGAAATAAAAGAAATTATTCAGATAGTGAAGGGAGACGAAAATTTAATAGTCATGGGTGACTGGAATTCGAGTGTAGGAAAAGGGAGAGAAGGAAACGTAGTAGGTGAATATGGATTGGGGGTAAGAAATGAAAGAGGAAGCCGCCTGGTAGAATTTTGCACAGAGCACAACTTAATCATAGCTAACACTTGGTTTAAGAATCATGATAGAAGGTTGTATACATGGAAGAACCCTGGAGATACTAAAAGGTATCAGATAGATTATATAATGGTAAGACAGAGATTTAGGAACCAGGTTTTAAATTGTAAGACATTTCCAGGGGCAGATGTGAACTCTGACCACAATCTATTGGTTATGACCTGCAGATTAAAACTGAAGAAACTGCAAAAAGGTGGGAATTTAAGGAGATGGGACCTGGATAAACTGAAAGAACCAGAGGTTGTACAGAGTTTCAGGGAGAGCATAAGGGAACAATTGACAGGAATGGGGGAAAGAAATACAGTAGAAGAAGAATGGGTAGCTTTGAGGGATGAAGTAGTGAAGGCAGCAGACGATCAAGTAGGTAAAAAGACGAGGGCTAGTAGAAATCCTAGGGTAACAGAAGAAATATTGAATTTAATTGATGAAAGGAGATAATATAAAAATGCAGTAAATGAAGCAGGCAAAAAGGAATACAAACGTCTCAAAAATGAGATCGACAGGAAGTGCAAAATGGCTAAGCAGGGATGGATAGAGGACAAATGTAAGGATGTAGAGGCTTATCTCACTAGGGGTAAGATAGATACTGCCTACATGAAAATTAAAGAGACCTTTGGAGATAAGAGAACCACTTGTATGAACATCAAGAGCTCAGAAGGAAACCCAGTTCTAAGCAAAGAAGGGAAAGCAGAAAGGTGGAAGGAGTATACAGAGGGTCTATACAAGGGCGATGTACATGAGGACAATATTATGGAAATGGAAGAGGATGTAGATGAAGATGAAATGGGAGATACGATACTGCGTGAAGAGTTTGACAGAGCACTGAAAGACCTGAGTCGAAACAAGGCCCCGGGAGTAGACAACATTCCATTGGAACTACTGACGGCCTTGGGAGAGCCAGTCCTGACAAAACTCTACCATCTGGTGAGCAAGATGTATGGAACAGGCGAAATACCCTCAGACTTCAAGAAGAATATAATAATTCCAATCCCAAAGAAAGCAGGTGTTGACAGATGTGAGAATTACCGAACAATCAGTTTAATAAGCCACAGCTGCAAAATACTAACACGAATTCTTTACAGACGAATGGAAAAACTAGTAGAAGGCGACCTCGGGGAAGATCAGTTTGGATTCCGTAGAAATGTTGGAACACGAGAGGCAATACTGACCTTACGACTTATCTTAGAAGAAAGATTAAGGAAAGGCAAACCTACGTTTCTAGCATTTGTAGATTTAGAGAAAGCTTTTGACAATGTTGACTGGAATACTCTCTTTCAAATTCTAAAGGTGGCTGGGGTAAAATACAGGGAGCGAAAGGCTATTTACAATTTGTACAGAAACCAGATGGCAGTTATAGGAGTCGAGGGACATGAAAGGGAAGCAGTGATTGGGAAGGGAGTAAGACAGGGTTGTAGCCTCTCCCCGATGTTATTCAATCTGTATATTGAGCAAGCAGTAAAGGAAACAAAAGAAAAATTCGGAATAGGTATTAAAATCCATGGAGAAGAAATAAAAACCTTGAGGTTCACCGATGACATTGTAATTCTGTCAGAGATAGCAAAGGACTTGGAAGAGCAGTTGAACGGAATGGATGGTGTCTTGAAGGGAGGATATAAGATGAACATCAACAAAAGCAAAACGAGGATAATGGAATGTAGTCGAATTAAGTCGGGTGATGTTGAGGGTATTAGATTAGGTAATGAGACACTTAAGGTAGTAAAGGAGTTTTGCTATTTGGGGAGCAAAATAACTGATGATGGTCGAAGTAGAGAGGATATAAAATGAAGACTGGCAATGGCAAGGAAAACGTTTCTGAAGAAGAGAAATTTGTTAACATAGAATATAGATTTAAGTGTCAGGAAGTCATTTCTGAAAGTATTTGTATGGAGTGCAGCCATGTATGGAAGTGAAACATGTACGGTAAATAGTTTGGACAAGAAGAGAATAGAAGCTTTCGAAATGTGGTGCTACAGAAGAATGCTGAAGATTAGATGGGTAGATCACATAACTAATGAGGAGGTACTGAATAGGATTGAGGAGAAGAGGAGTTTGTGGCACAACTTGACCAGAAGAAGGGATCGGTTGGTAGGACATGTTCTGAGGCATGTAGAAGGCGACCTCGGGGAAGATCAGTTTGGATTCCGTAGAAATGTTGGAACACGTGAGGCAATACTGACCTTACGACTTATCTTAGAAGAAAGATTAAGGAAAGGCAAACCTACGTTTCTAGCATTTGTAGATTTAGAGAAAGCTTTTGACAATGTTGACTGGAATACTCTCTTTCAAATTCTAAAGGTGGCTGGGGTAAAATACAGGGAGCGAAAGGCTATTTACAATTTGTACAGAAACCAGATGGCAGTTATAAGAGTCGAGGGACATGAAAGGGAAGCAGTGATTGGGAAGGGAGTAAGACAGGGTTGTAGCCTCTCCCCGATGTTATTCAATCTGTATATTGAGCAAGCAGTAAAGGAAACAAAAGAAAAATTCGGAATAGGTATTAAAATCCATGGAGAAGAAATAAAAACCTTGAGGTTCACCGATGACATTGTAATTCTGTCAGAGATAGCAAAGGACTTGGAAGAGCAGTTGAACGGAATGGATGGTGTCTTGAAGGGAGGATATAAGATGAACATCAACAAAAGCAAAACGAGGATAATGGAATGTAGTCGAATTAAGTCGGGTGATGTTGAGGGTATTAGATTAGGTAATGAGACACTTAAGGTAGTAAAGGAGTTTTGCTATTTGGGGAGCAAAATAACTGATGATGGTCGAAGTAGAGAGGATATAAAATGAAGACTGGCAATGGCAAGGAAAACGTTTCTGAAGAAGAGAAATTTGTTAACATAGAATATAGATTTAAGTGTCAGGAAGTCATTTCTGAAAGTATTTGTATGGAGTGCAGCCATGTATGGAAGTGAAACATGTACGGTAAATAGTTTGGACAAGAAGAGAATAGAAGCTTTCGAAATGTGGTGCTACAGAAGAATGCTGAAGATTAGATGGGTAGATCACATAACTAATGAGGAGGTACTGAATAGGATTGAGGAGAAGAGGAGTTTGTGGCACAACTTGACCAGAAGAAGGGATCGGTTGGTAGGACATGTTCTGAGGCATGTAGAAGGCGACCTCGGGGAAGATCAGTTTGGATTCCGTAGAAATGTTGGAACACGTGAGGCAATACTGACCTTACGACTTATCTTAGAAGAAAGATTAAGGAAAGGCAAACCTACGTTTCTAGCATTTGTAGATTTAGAGAAAGCTTTTGACAATGTTGACTGGAATACTCTCTTTCAAATTCTAAAGGTGGCTGGGGTAAAATACAGGGAGCGAAAGGCTATTTACAATTTGTACAGAAACCAGATGGCAGTTATAAGAGTCGAGGGACATGAAAGGGAAGCAGTGATTGGGAAGGGAGTAAGACAGGGTTGTAGCCTCTCCCCGATGTTATTCAATCTGTATATTGAGCAAGCAGTAAAGGAAACAAAAGAAAAATTCGGAATAGGTATTAAAATCCATGGAGAAGAAATAAAAACCTTGAGGTTCACCGATGACATTGTAATTCTGTCAGAGATAGCAAAGGACTTGGAAGAGCAGTTGAACGGAATGGATGGTGTCTTGAATACCTGCCAATTTAGTATTGGAGGGCAGCGTGGAGGGTAAAAATCGTAGGGGGAGACCAAGAGATGAATACACTAAGCAGATTCAGAAGGATGTAGGTTGCAGTAGGTACTGGGAGATGAAGAAGCTTGCACAGGATAGAGTAGCATGGAGAGCTGCATCAAACCAGTCTGAGGACTGAAGACCACAACAACAACAACAGGCGTTACCCACCGTTCACAAACACCACTAAAAAGTTGCAATAGTCTAATGTATAATTCTTTCTAATCATAGTTTCAGTATTTCCTTTAGCATTGCTCGTACTCCACCTGCTTATTTGTCTTCCATTTTTTTTAAATGTACCCACACGTCTTACATTCTGCTGGCATTACATTCATCAGTATCACAAGCTACTGTTTTCCCATCTTGTTTATTGTACAATAGTTACATAAAATCGTTCTTCCAGATGGTTCTGTAATCGCATCTAGAATTAAATTATAAGACCACTGTTCTTTCAAATGTTTAAAATCTCTGAAGCAATATCATTGATCTCCAGTGACAGTCATTCTAAGTTATTTAGAAGTGTTCCCGACTTTCCTTCATTTGTTCTCCTGTCCTTCTCTGGCTTCTGCTCTCTTGAGCGTGTATTCTATATGTTTTTCGGTGTCTTCTGAATATATCCATTTCCAATATGTAATCAAAGTTAATTTCGTGAAGATGACTTACCTGATGTGTCTCCTCGACTTCTGTCTTCACCCCCTGTTTCATTTGATTAAAGTGCATCGAAGTCACAGATCAACAACACTGGTTCAAGGTAAATAATATGTCACAATATTCATTCCTATTCTGCCGTTTCTCAATGTTTTCGCCTTTGCTTGAAGCTTTGCAATACCTGTAATATGAATCATTTTAAAGACAAGTGCAACACCTTTAAATACAGTCACCGTTTTATTAAATATTGAAACATGAAGCAAGTAGCTTCTTAAAGTTCTTCAACAATTTTGGATGAATTTCGGTTGGTAATAAATAGACAAAAAGAAAGAATATTATAGTAGTGTGGTGTTATACCTCACTCATTTGAACCAAAAGCACTGAACACGACTATTGTAAAATGCCTCGTAAATCAGATCAAGCTGATGATTCATTAACATCACTTTACAATAGGTAGGGACATAAATTTAAATAAAGTAATTCATATAAAAGCCATCTGTTTGTCGGACTGAGACCATTTCAGCTTGCCCTCATATCATTGACAATGCTATCTATCCTGAGTTATGGGAGCTCCCAACGATATTATTACAGTCTCGGAAATTGTAAAATGCAGTATGATAGTTTTCATTAATCAGTGTTCCGCTTTAGTATTCGAACATTATAACCATTTCTTGTCCACTATGTTGAAGCCGGGTTAGCTATACAGCTCTTATTGCGTACTAGGGGGACAATGCAATATGGAAACCGTTCTAAGAATTTGCTGGGAAAGAATCAAGAATCATTGTCAGAAATTCAACTCGAACGTCTTTGACAGCATTATTTCACAAAAATATCAGATACCACTCCTATTTCATATTTCGATGTAAGTAATGTCGTTTCATTGCCAGTTCAGAGCGACATCACAATACGTATGTAGCTTCTTTCACAATAATGCAGTTTTACTGGTTAAGAATTTAATTGATATTTTTTTAATTTCGTATAAGTCTTATTCTTTTGCAATGATGACTTTATCTTACTGCGTTACTTCCTTTCGCTTTTTTTGCTGGCTGTGTATTTTTTTAGTGAACTGAATATGCTGTCGCAATATTAAATATGTGGCAACAGAGTTTTAACACAGTTTCTTCTTACCAATATATCTTTACGTCCTGCGACATTGTCTCTGATACCTATTTCTCTTCACTGGGTGCGGAGAAGATCTGATATTTATTCATCACTTGTTGCTGTGCCTGATTTTACTGGGTACAGTAACTGAATTATAAGGGAAAAAAAAACTAGTGACAAACTACGACGTGCACAAACTTGATTCAACATGTAAATGTCACTACAGATATTCAGATGTAGGTTATGACATGTTCGATATGTCTTCCATCATTGGCGATGATGTGACGCGGACGAGTAGTGAAATTCAGCATTACTCTCTGAAGTGTCGGAACATCGATGGTGTCGATGATCTCCTGAATGGCTATTTTCAGCTCAGCAGTTGTTTTGGGTTTTTGCTGCACACCTTGTCTTTAATATAGCCCCACAAAAAGGAATCGCATGTTTAGATCCTGAGAATGTGGTGGCTAATCGAGGCCCTCCAATACATCAAACACTCTCCTGCTTCGATGGGGTCGAGCTCCGTCTTGCATGAACCACATCGTGTCGAAATCAGGGTCACTTTGGATAATGGGTATGAAATCATCTCCCAAAGCCTTTACGTACCGTTCGGTAGTCACTGTGCCATTAAGGAATATCGCACCGATTATTCCGTGACAGGACATTGCACACCACACAGTCACCCGTTGAGGGTGAAGAGACTTCTCGATCGCGAAATGCGGATTCTCAATCGCCCAAATGCGCCAATTTTGCTTATTGACGAACCCATCCAAATGAAAGTGGGCTTCGTCGCTAAACCAAACTAATACTAATACTAATTCCCATCATGCCCCGCGGCCAACCGTGCAGTTTGAAAGTCCTGACGCAAACCGTTCAGAATTTATGACGATTTTATTTCATATAGTTCAGTAATTGTTACCCTGTAGGTTTAGTGTCTAGTTTCCATAAGTGGTTCTAATACATTAGTTTGTCAACAATCGTCACTATGTTACCAGATAACAATACAGTTAATGAAAAGTAGTATACATCTACCTAGATACAATAGACCTAAACACAATCGTAGGAACAACCAAGGAAGCAAGTAAACTTAAAAACTGTAGTCTTATAAGAGAGAAGAGCGACGTTGACACAAGTTAGACTTATAATGCTGCACTTCAATGGTGTTGGCCTGTTGCAATCTGAGCACGAACGCCGATAGGTACTAGTTGTAGAAATATGCTAAACAGCGCTAAAACTTCATCATGTACTCATGACTTTAAGTGCTAAACAAGTATGTTTAGTGTTGAGACAAACATACAAATAAAATGTACCGAGTGTGGTGGTGCAGTGACTAGGATTCTAAAGACGCATTTGACAAGAAAGATGTTATAATCCCCGTCCACTCATTCATAGTCATGTTTTCCACGATTTCGTTACTTCACTTTACGTGAAAGCCGGAATGATTTCTTTGATAAAGTCGAGGCCGATTTCCTTCCCCACACTAGTCCAGTTCAACGCTGCACTCCGTATCTCTCCACATGGCTGTCAGCAACTAACTTTCACCTCTGGCGAGAAGAATGTGGAGGATCATTGACACCAATTTTTACATATTTTACGCCATATGCTAGATGCTTGGTGCCATGGAAGACAGTGAGGGATGGAAGGAATTCATCACGGGTCAATAACAATATTAGGCAGTTACTACGAAAGTGAAGGAATTCTGCTACCTTGGACCTAAAATAACGTATAACGGACGAATAACTGACATATAACTGACCAAAATAGTTCTACAAGTATGAAAAATTGACTTTAATTTGAGGTAGCAATTGCTGCGAATGTGCGTCCGGAACACAGCATAGTATGGGAGTAAATTATGAACTGCGAAGAAACCGTAAAAGCAGAAAATCGAAGTGTTCGAGATATGGTGCTATACAAAGATGTTGAAAATTAGGTGGACTGATGAGGAGGTTCTCTGCAGAATCGGCGAAGAAAGAAATAGGTGGAAGACACAACAAAAAGGGACGGGATGATAGGACATGTTTCAAGACACCAGGGAATGACTTCCATGGTACTTAAGGGTGTTGTAGAGGGTGAAAACAGTGGGGGAAGACAGAAACTAGAGTATTCACTGGTGTCCAAAATTGAAGCAACAAACAAAAACTTTGATAGGTAGCGTTTAATTTGCCACAAAGCAGTATAAACGGGTGATAGTAAAGTAGAAACAATGTAAAGAATACAA